>NW_004567125.1:16140154-16205724 GCF_000260355.1 Condylura cristata | reverse complement strand
GAATCCTCTCACCGCCCCTGCACTGCTGGCCTGTACCCCAATTCTGTATGGATAAATAAATAAATTTAAAAAAAAAAAAGAATTACTATGTATCTATCCATAATGACAAAAGAGAGAAAACTGAGAGATACAGATATTTTGCATTTATCAGAAAAGTTAAAAAATGAATATTGAGGTAGGCTAAAAAACAACCTCCCAAAAAGGTTCACTATGTACTCCCCAGAACCTGTGACTATTAACTTATGGCAAGAGACATGATTAAGCTAAGCATTTTGAGAGGAGTTTATCCTGGATTATCCATTTAGGCCCTAGATATAATTATATCTATCTGTTTAAGAACGAGGCAGAGATGTTCTGAGAGTGAAGAGGAGGAAGCAACATGACTACTGAATGGTACAACCACAAGCCATGGAAAGTCTACTGCCATCAAAAGCTCGATGACACAAGGGAGGGATTCTTTCAAAAAATCTCTAAAAAGAAATCAACATCTTGTTTTAGACTTCTAATGACCAGATATGTAAGAATAAATTCCTGTTGTTTTAAGGCACAGAGTGTGTACTAATTTGTTCTGGCTGCCTTGGTAAATCATTATAAATGCAGACAATCGCATATCTAAATAGTGAAACTGATCACATAAGTGAAATCTCAAAGAGTATGAGGATTCAAAGAAATGCATTTTAAATTTTCTTAAAGACTCAGTGAGTGAAAAAGAATATTTTTAAGCATAAAGAGAAACCTATTGTCATAGTTAATAATTTCAATAGGAAGAGCATTTACAAGTACCTAAACTATCCCAAGATTTTGCAAAGATATAACCATCGTCTTAGTTTTTTTATGCTTGGAGTAAGATATCACTTATATAAAGAGATTTGCCATACTTACATTCTTAACATTTTTAATAAATTTTTCCCACACCCCTTTTATAAATTATTCACAAAACACTTATATGTGTATGTGCATATGTGTATGTATGTGTGTATATATATATATATATACGGTAACAACTGTTTCTTTAACATGTGGAGGGTTAAAAACTGTCCTACATGCCATCCCTCCTCCATTTCTAAGCTGGCCTGCCTGGCACATGGCAGCTTTGTGATCACAGCTGTGAACAACAACAGCAGTAACAATAACTCTCTCAAGTTGCCTAATTTATGTTGCAGATCCCCTCAGATGTGCTGACTGTGACAGTGCACTACAGAAGCCAATTTTAAAGTCAATTTTAGCCTATTCTCTGTCCCAGACCTTCTGTGGATATATCACTGTAAAACTAAGATATTTTTATTTTTTAAAAATTAAGGCAATCTCCCATAGAACCTGACTGCCGGGGACTACCTTTCATAGAAACCTAGACTATGACACTGTATTACCAACCTACAATTTCTCATCAACTATAAACATAAATTTAGGAAATATTTTTAATCTTATGAACAAGCAGTAATCCTAGTTCTAGTCACTGTCTATGTGTCTCTTTGACTTAAGAGCTCAGGTTTTTAAAAGTAGCCTTATATGTAGAAACGATAGAAATTATGGGATGTGTTCACCTTTAGTAATCTTCCCTTAGTGTTTTTTGAATACTAAAACTGACATTTATTGCATAATGTTCAACTGACAAAGGTATCTTTCTTTGGCTTCTTTTAGGACAAAGTTAAAACAGTATCAGTTGATTTTTTCTGTTCAACTAATCAGATTAATGTGAATTATTCCTGTAAAAGGCTATAAAGGCATAAAAAATGTTCCTCTAATAAATTTAACAGAAAACAAAATGTGATGAAAATCTAGGCTTAGGTTAAACTTGGTTACCTACTTAATGACCTTATTAATAGAAATCTGGAACTTCCAGCTATCAGCTACTGATGGCATTGATTTAGGCAGTTAATTAATAAAGGCAACCCATTAAGTCTAACAGCATATGGTCAAACAACAATTACAAAACTCACAAGGACAACCACAGCCTCCTTCTTAAATAATAAACAGTGAATTAAAAACCACAATCAAGCCATTTCCGCTTTATTAAATTGTTATATAAACATTCTGATGCTGTGGTTTACCCTGGACTAATGAGGCATTATGATTGATTTCTAGTGTTACAGAGAAAGATGCAAAACTGAATCATTAACACAGCATTCCCTTGTGAAAAAAGACAAAACAGGATGATTAAAGAAATGTTAAAAGGACTGAAAACCCTGAAATTGGACTTAATTTTTTGCCCTTTTATCTGTTTGCAAAGTTCATGTAATTCTTTACATGTGTTAGTTCATTGTAAAAATACCCCATGATGATTTTTTCTACTAAAAAAAATGCCAATGGTTGAAACCAAGGAAACACATGATAGCAACCACTTTACACTGAGTATAATCAAAAAGAAAAATAAGAAAAACTTCAAGGTTTCAAGACGGAGTGGCTTTAAAAAAAAAAAAAAACAAAGGTTCTAAAATAAACTACATCTACTTTTATGAAAATTGTATGGCTTCAATCCTATAGGACCATCTCAGCCCAAATTCCTTGTTAGCGAGAGCACAGATTTGGTGTCAGAATAAAGTAGTTTTAGGGCAAGTCATTCAGATACTTAAGAGTTACAAATCCTAAATAGTGGATAGTTTATTTTATTTTATTTTTTTAAAGATTTATTTATTTTGTGCATACAGAACTGGGGTACAGGCCAGAGACTCAGGGGTGGCAAACAACTTCACCAGAGACAGAGTGGGGAGCAGAACAGGCAGATCAACGAAGTACACTGCTGAGGGGAGCAGTGGGTGGGTCAGGAGAGGTCTGCCACACCATGTGGTCACCTCCGGGGCAAGCGGGAATCGAACTCATGCAGAAGTGGTTTCAGCTTTTTAGTGCAGTGCTTTAACCTGCTGCGCCACCAGGGAGGGCCAATAGTGGATAGTTTAGCAGAGTAAAATGTAAATATATATGCAAGAAATACAACAAGCTGATAAGGTTATATTTAAAGGTAGACTTGATTTAGTACCAAACAATAATAATTACAGCTCTTAGTGGGATTATTTGGACATTTACATGATGTTATATATAGGTTTCTGAACCACCTGACAAGATACATTCATTAAATTGGACACCTTGTTCAAATTTCAACTCACCGAGCATTTGAATAGTCCAGGCTGGCTTGATCAATGCGGTTCCTGAGGATTCCTATGTCAGCTGACACCATGTCATCTAAAGCCTGTAACTCCTTCTGGATCCGCTTTAGTTTCATGGTCTCTGCCTGAGTTCTTTTAGATCTAGAAAATCAGGAACATGAGTGGGGAAATAAGAATATTTTAAATCACACATCCATACACAATGAGGGGGAAAAAGCTACTGTATATACAACATGATTATAATGTATGCTGTTTTTAAAATGAGGGGAAAAAATCAGAAAAGCTGAAACCAAAGCAAATGCTTTATCTTAATCTATCTATAAGACTGCATTTAAGCTTTCTCCCTATTTTTCCATATTTTCTATTAGTATATTATTTCATATGCAAGAGAAAAGTAAGATTTTTAAAACAAACTACTAATGAATAGTTCTCATGGGTTATATTCATTCCACAGGGCAAAAATAAGCACCAAAAGAATATTTCTGTATTTTTTTTAACATTAGAAGATCTAACACAGCTTTCTAAATTTCAAGCTTAAGTCTGTTTTCACTTTTTTGATACTTGTAGACCTCAAGAACAGAGACCTATATTAAATAAACACCATTTCTTTATATGTCTGAAAATATGTATTTGGTATTTAACTCTCTCAGGACTAATGTCCCAAAACTTAACTGTTTTGATTCCTATATTGTTCAAGCAAAACTACAAACCTCAAAATTCCTTCTGAGGCTCAAAACCAAATACTCTGTTGTCCCCTATTTAAAAGCATATCCAAATCTCATTATCTCTCAGTTCCCTTACCAATACCAAATATAATATACACTTAAGAAACAGAATAAGCAAATCCAAAAGCAAACCTTTAATCATAATTTCACTCATTTCAAAATTTCATGCATATTCTTGTGGGAAACTCAAACTCCCCATAAAACCACTATATTATAACCTAAATTCTCCCAATTTTTAATCCTTGAATTTACACTTGTTTTCTGCCTACAAAATGAATAGTATGGCCCTTTTACTACAAGTACTTCATTATCCACTTATTAATAATCCCATCAGGTTACATTTCTTTATGCACCTATCTTTATTGGTGCTTCCTGTCTTTGTTAAAATTTATTTGTTTTTAGCTAAGATAATATTGGAACACCCCCATCAGGTAGTACGAGCTTAGTGCACCCAACACCAACTCTCAGTGGGTGAAAATATTTGCATACCATGTAACTGAGAAAGGACTAATAGCAAAGATATACAAAGAAGTCATAAAATGCGATCAAACAAAACAGCCTAATCAAAAAACAGACAGAAGAACTAAACAGATACCTCTCCAAAGACATTAAAACTGCCAGTAGACACATGAAAAAAATGTTCACAATCACTTATTATTAGAGAAATGCAAATCAAGACCACAATGAGATGCCATTTTATGCTTGTGAGAATAAACCAAATCGAAAAGACTAGAAACATGGGCTGGTAAAAAAATAGGGAACAGGGAACCCTCCTTCACTGCTGCTGGGAATACAAACTGGTCCAACCCCTATGGAAAGAAGTATAAAGGTGACTCAAAACATTAAACGTCGATCTGCCAATAAACCAGTAATTTCACTATTTGGTATCTATTCCCAAAATTTAAAAACACAAAGTGTAAAGGGAACTTATACTCCCATGTTTAGTGCTTCCTGTCTTACATCAAAAGCACACAAACAAGTGCTGAACTGACACAGTTTTGTAAAATCTCCAATAAACAAAACTCCCCAACCTCTTTTAAATTGAAAGTAACTAAAATGCTTTTCAAAAATCACATACGGGGGGAAAAAGAAAGAGGGCACAGCTCCTTTATATGTTATTTTTCCCCTAAAACAGTTTATTCAGTATGCTATATTATTTCCCATTTTACAAAAAAGATCAAAGTGTGCCAGCAGGAAAGAAAATCCCTTTCAAATATGTATTTGATAGCTAAAATTCTGAATTACTAATACTCACTTGACTTTCTGTCTACCTCTTCCTTTCTAATACATATGGCATCTTCAAACAGTAAGAGTTTTGTCACTTTTCTGGAAAACTAAAAACAAAATGCCACAGAATACTTGTTTACACTTAGGTCCCACTATTCTTCGTCATTATGATTGACTAAGTGCAACCATAGCTTAGAAACTACAAACGAAAAGGGAGGAAGAGAGGCAATAGGAAAGGTGGCCCATATGAGAATGTTGCTGCTTGAGGCTGACAGTCACATGGTAGGTGAGAGAAAAAATAACCCATATACAATATGGGACAGTGCTTATAGCAGAGAATGTGAGTCATCAATAAGAGGTTAAATTATAATATGTATCTTTTATCAGTGGGAAAAGGGCAAATGATTTAAGAAAAACGTCTACATTAAACACAAGATTTGTAGAATATTAAATAACTTCTGTACAATAATCTACTGTTATCTACACGTCAAATGATAAAGGCTTAAGGTCAAAATTAAAACCTACATTTGTTGCCAATTACTTATATTAATAGCTATTTACTGCTCCCAATTAATGTGCAGATGGTTAACACTGAAAACACTAATACTGATCTTTAAGTTTTCACTATATCTGTACTCATACATTCATTGTGGACCATGCATAATGGTCATCCTTAATACATTAACATTGAATTTCAGTATCATAACTTGTGCAGTCTTAAAAGCAATAGTGGTAGACAGAAAGCCAGCTTACTAGACAGACATGGTGAAATAAATATGTACCATGACAGAACTGAATGCAGGTTACAAACAACCTCTCCTGATTCAGAAGCCTCACCTTTCTGCAATAGCTTTAGCCAAAAGAGCTTTCTTACGTTTATTTTTCTCTTCCATTAGTCGCTGTTCTTGTTGGAGGACTTCCCAACGAGATTTTTCTTGCCTACGGAGCAAAAAAAGTATAAAAGTGAGTTTATGAAATCCCATCCCACACCTTATAGTCCCAGTCCCTGTAAGTATAAAATTTAATCAACCAGATTATGTATATTTTCTTTCAAAAGTCCTCTTAAAAGGGACCCATCTGCAGCTCATTATTTTGTTCTAATACGAACAAAGACTATGATCTGAAGTAAAGAAGGCTTATATAAATTGGCCCTTTGAAATCCATTATATGTATATAATCTAAGAACCCACAAACTGGAAGCCAGAGAACTGTGGCATTTTTTTTTTTCTGGAGTACAAAGAGCCCTGTGTAAGTTAATTATGTATTATATGCAAAATGGAGAACAAAATAAATTGGTTTGTAGCTAATGTCATGTTATAATTTTTAAAGTTTTCTATAATTAAAGTCTCTACCACATAACACCCTTAGGACAATAACCACTGTTTAGTTCATTCATTTCCTTTTAAGATGCTCACTTCTTTCCAGTTCTTAAACAGTTTTAAACTGAGTGAAACACCGAGTTATGACTCAAATGATGAACTAGAAAAACTTTAAAGATTTGAAAAAACAAGTTGTCTTCCAATCTGTCAAATCCTGAAATTATATTAAAATTTCTGTAAATTCGTGAACTTGATGCCAACTCGAAGGTAATTACAAAGTATTCATTCTTGTCATTTCTTAGTGACTATTAAAAAGCTCTATCTCCACTCCAAAATTAGTTTTTCTCTCCATTTTTAGAGCATATACTTTTCTGTTAGCATTGGCTCTTTCTCATTTTGACTAGACAGACATTTCTTCCCTAGATGCCTTAGTTCCAGCTCACCTAACATCCTATCCAATGATCTGCAACTATACCTGAACTTTCTCTAGCCATTACTTTAATCACAGCATCTCTCCTTCAGAGGTCCTTCAGTGTGGGTATACTGTGGCATCAGGAAATCCCTTAGGCAGTTACTTTCTGCTTCCAAGTCTTTCTTCAATTCCTGCATAATTTTCTAATACTCTCTGGCAATCTTTTGCTTATTCCAAAGCAGAGGAAATGTCATCTCTGAACATTTTCTAGAATACAGCTTTCCTTTCCACTTCATATAACCACAGAATTTCTCATTTTCATTAAAGGTTCCTGGGAATATATCTTCTATAATACAGAACAACTTCCTAATGATATAAAATCTAAATTGTATAGCTCGTTATTTTTGAAAAAAGATTTCATTTATTTATGCATACAAGAGCTGGGGTACAGACCAGAGATGTAGGGGTGAGGGGAGGATGAGAGGATTCACCAGAGACAGAGTAGGGAGCAAAAAAGGCAGATCTACTGATCTACTGAAATCAACACTGCTGAGGAGAGAAGTTGGTGAGCCAGGAAAGGGCTGTTGCACCATGTGCATCAGATCCATGGCCGGGGATAGAACTCATGTGCTGTGGCTGCAGGTTGCTGAGACTTAACCCTTTGCGCCACCAGAGAGGCCCTTGCACTATCTCAGGCTTCTGAGACTTATATATTGACACTGAAAGATATTTAGAGGCATACATCTGTACAATGAATTTGTACATTATTGTCATTATTCATGTAGTTTTATATCTCTACAAAATAATTGGTTGTAAATACAACCTCTAGTGGGCAGGAAATACTTTAAAACACATAATAAAGAATTTGAATGAGCAGACTGGAAACATATCTAACAGTAGAAGAAATATAAGGCAGTAAAAAAAAAAGACTAAGAAAATAGAAAAGATAAACAAAATGTCATCCTTTCTCATTTATCACTGGTAAATCAGGACACAAATAGAGTGTATATAAGAACAAACTATAAAATAAAAAAGTTCTAAAAATTCATACATCATACAGTGGCAATACCCACATGAATGTGGTTTCTAATACAAACACATTAAATAATGAGTAAAAAGAAATCAAAAGATGCAATAAGCCCCTTCAATTTCCTACACTCTTTCCTTTCACCTCCTCAGAAGTATCCTTTTCCGGGTCAACTGGAAATGAAATCTGGAAGGTTTCAATTTGGAGATTCTATTCATATAGGAATGGTTTCTGAGAGTTTAAAGGGCACAAACTTTGGATCAGAGAGCCTTTTATGTGAACCCCAACTAAACTACTCATTAGCCGTATATTAATTTTAGGAAAATAATACCTTTTCTTAGCCAAGAGATCACATCTGTAAGGTGAAAATCATGAACAAGCACTAATGCTATTGGGAACACTAAATGACATAAAGCAAGCTGAATCCTAATGTGGCCTGGATTAACCTATTTAGATGGAAGCAGCTTTTCAACAGTTTACTTATCACATTTCTAGGTTAAACATGAAACAGAAAATGTTAACACTGAATTTCTTTAAAGCTCAATGGGGAAAAAAGGTAGGCTGAGGAAAAATCTCATGGATATATAGACTTACTAACAATTCCACTTTCTTTTTATCCAAACTGCAATCTGGCTTTGGAGGTAGCACCTCAGCATTTCTGTGACCATCGTGGGAATTCTTAAGTTCCAGTTCCTCAGAATGATTTTTAACACTTTGTGATTGTCCATCAGCAATAGGAGAGGTAGGCATAAGAGGACTAGGGCACATAGGGGAAGAAGAATGTGTGTTTTGATGATTAAATCTCTGTTTTGGTGGAGAAAGCAGTTGCTCTGGAGGTAATGAGGATGATCCATCCTTAAGTCCAAGTTTTTGGCTTTGATCTTGCAGGGCTTTTTCTCGCAGAAGCTGTTGTCGACTTTTTTTCACAGGAAGACGCCTTTGTGGTTCACATATATCTACATAGAGAATGGAGAACACTTCTTTGTGACCAAAAAATTACTATAATCTTTCTTAAAAAAAATGCATTGACATTAAACTTGAAAAACTGTTTACACAGTTATCCTCTTCTTCTCTATTTAAAAGCCCAAGTAAAACCAGTCATTTTCCTGAAGACTTGCAAACAGTTCACCTCTCACACTACACCACAAACTGTCCTAGTGTTCAATGTCTCTTCAAGAAAGTTAACATCTGTGAGTTAGGCCTCAGGATACAAAGTAAGGTTTCTTCTTCAATTTCATTTGCTAATTACTAAAAGAACCAATTAATTTGACCAAAAATAGGTAGACAATTAAATTCCCTTAATTTCTTTGAAATTCTCTTAAAACATTTTATCACTCATTTTACTCTCCTGAAATACAATGGTAGTTAAATATTCAAAAGGGTTTTACTTTTCTTAAATTTTAACAGATTTTGGGGTGATCTGATATATAGGTATATGCCAGACAGACATAACTGAAAGAAGTTCCTTATTTCTAGGAACAGCAGTTAACCCTAAATTGTTTTCTTTCATCTTCCAGAACAGTCCAAGATTGTGTTCCCCAAAGTCTAATTAGCCTTTAATCATGCATGCAAGTTAATTTTAATAGTAATCTGAACAAGGCAATAGAGGAAGATAAAACTGGAAGAAAATTTTTTATAAAGCATAATAAACTAAATAATAATAGTTCTATTATACTTTCTGGACTAACCATGCCAATATTGACATTGTAAGGCAGACAATTAGAGAATTTGACTCATATTCATAACATACTCATTAGGATCTATAAATGGTATTCTTTACAAAATGTCTGGGAAATGAAATTATGACAAGCCCTTGTAAATGAACTCAAATAGGACCTTTAAAATCTGCATATTGGCCTTTGAAACAAGCACCTTATTATTGAAAATTCCCAAAGGAGAATTAAAAGTGTTGGAGTCCACAATTCCAATGCTTCTTTTGTCCTTTTCAGTACCTGTAGGCAAGTCAATTAATTATTCCATACTTCAGTTTTTTCATCTGTCAAAGTCGCTGAAATTTCACCTCTACTTAACTCATAGGTGTGGTATGATGATTCAATGAGAAATGTAAAGAAAAGCATATAGAAATAGACCCAGTCAAATCCTTTGACAAAGGAGTGAAGGCAAAAGCAATACATAGTATTGGAATAACTGGGCACTCATATTTAAAAAAAAGACTCCAGACGCAACATACCCTTCAAAAAAAAAAATTAACTGGAAATAGATTCCATACTTAAATGTAAAACTTACAAAACTAAAAAACTCCTACAAGATAACAAAGGAGAGAACCTAGATAACCTTATATATAACAATGTATTGTACTGCTGTTCTATCTTCTATAGATAAATAACATATACCTATCACTAAGGAAATATAATATTTTCACTGCCTGAAAAATCATCATTACTTTTTTATGCTATCTATCTTTTTGGGAGACCAAGGGTCCCCAATACAATATGAAAGGCACCACCCAATTCAATTCATGTCTTCTGCTCTACATTAGACAATGTCAAAGGAATAAGAAGTCAAGGTGCAGGTGGGAGAAAGTATTTCCAACAGACATAACTGTTAAAGAAGTATGACCTAAAATACAGCAAGAATTCTTAAAATTATACAGTAAGAAAATAACCAACCTGATTATACAACCGTAGGCTAAAGACCTTAAAGGACCCTTGGTCCCCCAAAAAGATAAGAGCATAAAAGGGAACAGATGATTTTTCAGGCAGTGAAAATACTATATATATTTCCTTAGTGACAGATAATATGTCATTTATTCATTGAAAATAAAATGTAAAGGAAGAACCCAAAAGTACAATATTTGGGGGGTGAATGATGATGTTATCAGTGTAGATTCATCAGTTGTAGTCACTCTAGTGGAGGATGCTGATAAAGGAGGTAGCTAAATTATGTGCAGGTGTTTAGGGGAAATCTACATATCTTTCTCTCACTGATGCTGTATACATGCAAATGCTTTTTAAAAATTAGTGTCCTTTTGAAAAAAAACTGGTAAAAAGAAACAGTTTTGTATACTTATATTTGGGCTGAAGTATCAAAGATTCTGTGGTAAACTGGAGAGGAAAAGTCTAGTTTCAAGGGGGTAATCCATAGTCATCTTAGCGATTAAAAATGGCTGCTTTCATTAAAAAATTAATGGTGCTACCAGACATGATTTTCACTATAAAAAATCATTTATACCATTACATCTACATTTACAAAATGTATGTAAATATACTGATTTTTAAATGTAAGGAATTAAATCAAGTAAGAAAACATAGATTGTTATGTTGCTGAGGCAAAAGATCTAGATCTTAGTGGTTTTAAACAACAAAAATTTACTTTTCATTAGTATGATATGCCAACTGAGAGCCAGCAGAGTTTAGCTGATCAATTTCTCAAGGCTCCAGTCTGACCTTTAATGTGTTGCCAACCCCATGGCAGGAGAAGAGAGGGTTCATGAAGGTCATGCTACAGCAATTACTTGCTCTGACATAATTCTGCTTACAATTCATACTGAATTAGCACTTGGTCATACCCCCAAACAGAGGCAGTTATCTACTGACAAGAGAAATGAACTAGAACAACTTGCTAAATACCACCAATAATTACCCCCACTATTGATTTAATAAACAAATTGAAAGATTAGAAAATTTTTTAAATGATATCAAAAACATTTTGGGTTAAATTAAGCCAACAAACTATATGAGTTTGTGATCTCTGCTCTATAACATTTATTTAAGTCCTGCACCCTCCACCTAAGACAGCCATCACTTGAATCACATACTGACCATCCCATCTCTCAGTTTTTATCTGATAGTGCATCTACAAATATTCCTAAAACTTCATTTTTTAGTTCCATGGAAAGGGTATCACGCTATATATCTTTTTGAAACTTAAGATATTGCCAATATATACATATTGTTCATGTCACCGTGTCATTCATTTTTTAATGTGGTATAATAATACACTGTCTAAATAAATCAGTCTATTGCTCTTCCACTGATAAGACATTTATGCTGGTTCCAGGTTTTTGCTTCTGAGAACATTGCTATTATTTGTTCTCGTATATGCATAAGATTTTGCCAGAGATATTATCAAAGAACAATTGTGTCACAAGTTTAAGGGAAATGTCCATTTCATTTCCAAAGTGTATTCCCTCTAGCAATGTGTCAATATATGAGACTATCAGGTCATTATTTCACTGTGCTCTTGATTTGCAATTCTCTGTTCATTGGTGGTGATAAGCATCTTTTCATATCTCCTTTCCTAAAAAACAGCTGTTTATATCTTTATTTTTCTCTTGTCTTGTTGGCATTTTTCATATATCAGCAGCAGCAATGAAAAATAAAATTAAAGAGAATGTATTTCAAAACCAGAAATTATCAATGGAATGAAATCTAACAAAAGGATGTTCAAATTTCTACAGAAAAAACCCCAAATTTTTATTAAAAGTTATTAAAGAATATCAAAACAATATGGTATTGTAAATGTGATGTTGTCAAATGTCCCCAAATTGATTTAAAGGTAAAATGCAATTCAAATCAAAATCCAATTGGATTAAAATTTGGCAAAACTATTAAGATTCAAGAATAGAAAGGAAATTCCCAAGAAAAAGATTAGGGTCCAGACTATTAGATATCAGGAATAATGACTAATAGAATAAAGAACCTAGAAACAGACTCAAACATGCAACACTAGTGTATGAGAGAGCTAACACAGCAAAAAGTGAGGCCATTCAAAATAATGGGGAAAAATGGTTACTCACATGATTAAATATAATCTGATGGATATCTCACACCATATAGAAATAAACTAAATATTCTCTGAATGAATTAAAAACAAATTTCAACCAACCAATCCTTTACCATTCTTCTTAAAAATCATTTTTGTTATGAACTATAGCAGATTTTACTACATGAAAATGTGTTTATAAGACTCTTAGTTGAAAAATGAAGATTAATATATTTTAGATCTTATAGCATTGTCTAAGTATTTTGTGCGCTAATTTCTTAAAGACACAGAAAATGTTGACTATTGAAGGAATAATGAATTTGAAGGTATTAAATACTGTGTTCATCAAAAGATAAAAGTTAAAAAGAAAAATAAACTGAGAAAATATAACACAACTGGCAAAGAAATCATATCAATAATAAAGAACTCTTAAGAATATTTTAACTAGAATTGACAGCATTATAGCTGTACTTTTTTCCCATTTTTTCATAAGATTATTTTATAACAAATAATACATACATATGTGTATACACACACAAACATCCAACCTGTAAAAAATAACAATAGAGTTAAATGAAACATAACTATAATAGACACAAATACTATTCAAAGATAGATGCATCATTCCTTCTTTTGAACACACATGATATTTTTCTTTTTGTCCTCCAAGTCATATAACTTGCTTTTGTTAAATGAAAATACTAGTGGAAGCAACACCTGTCATTTACCAGTAGCATTTAACTGCCAATGCATGATTCTCAAGTGTCCGCTACTACTAGAATGAACTAGTATTACATTATGTAATAAATACATGGAGCACAATCACCTATAAAGGTATGCTACCAATATCTTTGAAATTCAGTATGTACTTTCCCTCCTTGGTAATATTCCACTCCACTCCCCTGCCTTGTCTCATTCCTTTGCTTTTCTTTACCTACATTCCTAAAAGAATGTATCTGCTTTGTATGATTTTGGCCTTATATAAAAGTATCAGACTGTAAATACTTGTTTGCAACTTGTTCTTTTCATGTATTACACTTATGAAAGTTATATATATATATACATTATACATATACATTATCACACACACATATATACACACACACATATATATGTATATATATACACACACACACACACACACACACATGCAGCTATAGTCCTTATATTTCCTGGTAACCAACACCATCTTCATATTTTTAAGACTGCCATACAGGCAGGAGTCTTCAAAATTAAAAGACAAATGAGAAATCCAAAGCAAAAAGACTTTGAGGCTAAGTGGGGGGGGATCTATATGTCAATCTCTGGATTTAGCTCTGAGTATACAAAGATGCTAAGATGTTTTCTCTGTCCTCAAGTTGGTGACAGGCTAGTAAACTGGTGTCTATGCTCTAACATTTCATCATGAAATGACAGAACTTGAAATTAAGGTTCACAAACAGCTTAGATAAAATACATAAATCTTTCTCAAATTGCAGAGATATTTAGAAATACACTTCACCATAATGAATGTATTATTTAAGTTAGAGTTCTACATTATATCTTCTTCCTTCTGGCAAACTCACCTCTGCAGACACAGATAATTTCTATGAAACCTTCCCAACTCCTACCAGGACAACACCTACTATTACACTGTATTATAGTCTGTTTCCCCTGTACACTATGAACTCTTTTCAAGGCAGGAATGATTATCATTCATCTTAGCATTCCTAATACAGAAGCTGTAATCTGTAACCAGGTGAGACCAGAAACTAGGTACTTGTAACTCCATACCTCTCAATAAGTGAATGGGTGTTAAAAACAGTCTAAAAGAAACTAGTCAGTTAATTACATGTTATATATAACTTTTATTAATAGTTTTAAAGGCCTGTAGATCAGCCAAGATTTTTTTAATCTAATCAACCTACACTGGCCCTCTGTTACTAATTCACTTCCTTTTCCACTGGTCAGTTCCAAATTATCCTCTTATCTATAATAAAAATGCGTTAAATTTATCTGAGTAACAACCAATTTTCTCACAAATCCTAATAAAAGGCATAGAAGGGCTTATTTTTCTCCTAAAGTCTACAAGTTACAGTATCAAGAGTGGTATAAATTTGCATTATCAGATCACCATAGAGCTCTTCATAAATTTTCAATCACAAACAATATAGCTTGTATCGCCAAGAATTTGCTATCACATACCAACAAGCTAAATTCCTTCATGAAATACAAGAAAATAATTAAAATTCAGTCAATGATTATTCTAAAAAGCTAGAGGGGAAGACAAAATTTTAGCTTATGCAAAAGTCAGTATATGTATGTGTATTTATGCACATGTATATTTATACATGTATATATATTTTTCCAATGTAACTTCTCAAGGACCCTTTTAGTCTGCAAAAACTCAAGAGTTGGAAAGAACTGTAAAAATCATCTGGCAACCAGAAGTGAATACAAGACTCCAGATGTACGATGAAAAGCTCATTTTTTTTTTTTGCATTTATTCAGATTACTGTGTTCCCCTTACCCCCATTGCCTGCTCCTATAAAATCCCAATCTCAATACAGTGTGTGTCCTTCCTCCTTCCTGAGTCCCAATCTCCAACTATAAATGCAGCAGTCCTTCCTATAGGTGACCAGCTAGTGTGCAAGCTCACGTCCTCTCTTAAGTCCCATTTCATTCACAGGAAAAAAAAACAAAAACAAAAAACACCACCACCACCAAATTCCTGTAAAAGACTTCCGAATCCTCTTTTCTAAAGTAGATCCCAGTCTCCGGAGCTTGTCCCTTACCGCCCCAGACCCAGTACATCCACCTACGGAGCCCCCTCAATGCTGTCCTCCCAGTTAGAGCTCTTTCTAACACATTACCCTCTTCCCCGCCCCTTTTCACCCCCAAAAGCTGCAGCTCCGCCCATTCCCTTTAACAGATCCCAGATTAGACCACTGCAGGAACGTCCTGTTACCTTTAGCTTGCTTTAGTCGTCTCAACTCCTCCTCAGAGAAGCCGGCCCAATCTTGCGCCATCCGCCCGGGCTGCCAGCACCCCCAGACAGCCCAAACCTCAGAAGCCCACACTGCCAACGCGACTACCCAAGCACATCCGGGTTCTTCCCGGCAGTGGCCTACCAACCAATCAGAGTGCCGATTTCTAGACTCACGTCCCTCTCTTTTCCCTTGCTATTGGGTCCTACTTCCTTCGAGGCTGCCCCAAATAGTGCCGGACAAATTCCGTAGGAAACCATGGTCGCACAGCCTTTTATTTCTATTAATCTGGTTCTTTTCTCTTTCCCAGGCTCCGACTATTCTGGGGTTCATGACGTCAACAAAAAAGGAGGGAACTAGCAGTGGGAGTAGGATAAAGATAAACAGGCAGTTAGGAAGTGAGCACGAATTGGTGGCAGATAGGTAGACGAATATGCCTCTTGGGGGTTTTCTGTGAAGTCTCGGTAACGGAGCCCTTTGCCTAGTGTTCCCCGAGGCGTGTCCTTCAGGCTTTTAGGGTTACCTTGTAAAGCCCCACTGGGATAATCCTGCAGAGAATATTCGCTGTACTTATGAATGAACATTAAAGACGACTGAGGTATAATTAATAGTAAAGAAACAGACGTTTAAAGCTATATCTCCCGCAAACTGTAGCGTCTCCCGAATTAATCTTGATTGCGGATTGTTTCCATGATGGTTTTGAACGGTTCTCGTTTATCTAACTTATGTCATAGATTGTCCTGGTCTCTTTCCCTTTAAAATGACTTCAGCTATACAGAGAAGACAACGTAAAACGTCCGCTCTTAAGGATTGGAAAACTTATCTTGGATTTCTCCTGCCTGGGATCTGGGATCCTGATTCTCTCTTTTTTTTTTTTTTTTTTTTTTGGTTTTACCTTAAACACGTAACCTTTCTGGGCTTTCATTTTCTCTTTTTAAACAAGGTTGTGAAAGTTAAAATGTGTAAGCATTGCCAAAGTACATAAAGACCCGGGTAATTTAAAACAGACCAGTTATCTTGTTTTTCATATTTCTCTTCCCACTATTTTGTGGTAATGTGGGTTTTTGTTTTGTTTTGTTTTAAGCTTTATTATTTTGGTTTACATTTAAGAATCCCAGTTGTAATTTTTACTTTTTCAACACTTTTAGATAAATTTAGATAAAGGAGTAGATAAAGTAAAACATGAAGAGTTGAAACGAGTATTTCAAGTTTAGGTGATCAGAAGGTGAAGGATGTTTGAAATATCCCCTTGCAAACTTTGAGTTTTTATACTTAAAATCCATTTCTGAAATTTGGGTGTGCACAGACACTACATGTTAGATGTGAATTCATTTTCTCTAACATTCAAAAATTACTGTGCTTTACAAAATGATTTGAAGGAGTAGATTTTGGATGCAATTCTTGAACATAGACTCAACACTTAAAGGTAGAGATACAGATTACCTCACTCTAACATAGTTAATGGGGATCTGTAGGTATCTAGTAGTGAATTCAGTTACCCATCTACAGTCACCAGCCATCTAGATCCATATAAAATAGTGAGCCATCTTGATGCCCCATGTTGAAGTTTATACAGAAACTCTTTAGCACACTTGAATTTGAAAAATTTCTAATCTTACTAGAAATAGAAATGGCATTCTAAAAGATTTTCCCTTAGGCTTGAATGAAAGCCAAAGTGTCAGTGAGGTTATAGTAAAAGATAGCATCTATATAAAATTATAACTTCCAGTTTGCAAGATTTTAAATATTCTGTTTGTTGTTTCTGTTGGCTTTATCTTATGGTGACATAAGTTCATTGTTCTGTTAGACTGTCTCTACAGACTGGTTTCCTGGGGTCTTCAAAGTTTCTATTGCTTTAAACCGAATTGAAGGGTGTGCTTCTGCCCAGCTCTGAGTTTACAAGTGTCTTCTTTTTTTTTTTTCCTCCTCCATTTCCTAATGAACTTGTCCTTTTAAAATAAACCAGATTTGAGGTTTTATTTTCTAACTGTAATAGAAATTTGGATCCCACTAGATAGATGGTACAGTTCTCAGCTATCAGTGTTGTATAGTTGAGTTAAAAACAATTATTTTAAAATATAATGCAGGTATTAGGTTCCCCTTCTGTTTTTCCAGATCAGTAGGCTGAGCTCCCTCCCCACCCTCTGTTAACAGACCACCCTTTCCAGATTTGAACTTTACTCGGTGATCTTGTCTTTAAGTGTATATAGGAATTTAAGCCTCCAGTGCTTGTTTTCAGGTAGTGTCCCACTTGAATTTGCTTTCTACATACTTTCTTTTAAGTTCAGGGATATATATTTTTTCTTTTAAATAAAATGCATGATAGTATTTTCAGCATTTTATGTGTTTATGCAAAAGGGGACATTCTGAGAGAAGTGATTCTCCACCATACCATTTAGAGTAATATGTATTTTTTTAAACTAATAGTATAATCATGTCTATAGAATGGTTAAAACAGTAAAATGACTTCACCTCACATGTTAAATAAAATTGAAAACTTCCCAGTTCCTACATGAGTCTGTATGATCTGATTTCTGTCTACCTTTCTTATATGACCAAAATATTGTTTTTCCATTTATAGTAACCATATTTTCCCTCATTTCTGTGTTCTTAATTACTTCTGTGCACTAATTAAGGCTTCCAAATTACTTGCATTTGCCTTTTTACTTGTTTGTTTTCTCTATTAGTTAAAAGTTCCCCCCAAATCAGGAGATGCATTTTTTATTCACCCAATGATAAAAGGATGCTTGACACCTCCTGAACATTAAATAAATATTAAAAGAATAAAACTTTCCAAGTCAGATGGAACTGAAATATTCCCATATTTAATGTATTTTGAAGTTCTAATACAAATTTCTATGATGATGAATAACACAATCCTATCACTAATTTTTAGTTGCAGGTTCATTGATTAGTAAGTAATAGTAAAAGCATTTTGAGAAGTAGGATGCCATTTTGTTTTTAGTAATTCTTTAAAATAGTATTTTGCTTGGAAAAAGAATATAGAATTGATGTAGCTTAACACACAGGATAGTTGGATTATTGTGTTTTTGTGTATATGGGTATATGTGTTAGAATAGCTTGTAAAACCATGAACAGTCTAAAAAAAAATTGCAAAGCTTTGTGGGTCAACAATCCAAGCTTAAACTGGTTAATCAATTATGGTAAAAATGAATTACCGGATTACCGGGCCCTCCCTGGTGGCGCAGTGGGTTAAAGCACTACACTAAGAAGCTTAAGTCACTTCCACATGAGTTCCATCCCCGCCTGCCCCGAGGAGATCCACATGGCGTGGCAGACTGGCAGACCTCTCCTGACCCGCCCGCTGCTTCCCTCAGCAGTGTACTTCGTGGATCTGCCTGTTCTGCTCCCCACTCTGTCTCTGGTGAATCCTCTCACCCTCCACATCTCTGGCATGCACCCCAGTTCTCTATGAATAAATAACTAAATCTTTAAAAAAATGAATTACCAAGATCAATCCATTAATGTTATTGATTTAATAACCTGTAATAAGGTATTTTGTTTTAAATTAAATAATAAGAATTGATTTTGAAAACAACATCAATCTAGAGAACAGGTAAGATGAAGATTTATCTGTGGCAACCTGCAAGAAATTCTAAAAGAGGTAACATCAATATAAATGAAGCTGTTAAAATTATTATTTTTTTTTAAAGATTTATTTATTTGTGCATACAGAACCAGGGTATAGGCCAGAGGCTCAGGGGCGGTGAGAGGCTTCACCAGAGACAGAGCGGGAACAGAACAGGTAGATGGATGAAGTACACTGCTGAGGGGAGCAGTGGGCGGGTCAGGAGAGGTCTGCCACACCATGTGGTCACCTCCGGGGCAGGCGGGAATCGAACTCATGCAGAAGCGGCTTTAGATTCTCAATGCGGTGCTTTAACCCGCTGCGCCACCAGGGAGGGCCGAAGCTGTTAAAATTATTTAATGACTTAAAGCAGTATTGCAAACAGCAGTTCGGTAGATTCAAATTTAAAGATGTCAGTTTCTACTTGAGGAAAAATACTGATGCACAGCTTCAAATGGTCTTCAGAAGGAATTCCAACTGTGGCAGTATTTATAGTGTGATGATTTAAGAGTGGTTATTCATTGAAAATACTGAGACGTGTGAAGAGTGAATTAAGATTATTGGGTAAAATGCTTATTTCCAAAAACAAAATAAAAATCATAATAGCAGAGGCAATAAATGTCATAAGAGGAATCCTAAGAAGTGAGGTGTTTGAAACTAATGTAATCATGTAGAGTATATTGTAATTATGAAGAGTGTAGAAAGAATGACTATAGATTTGGTTCTTATTTGAACCTATGTTTTAATTACATATGAGATGAATACCTATCTCTCAGAGTTGACCCCAGAGTAATCTAAAGCACATTTTTATCATAGCATCAGTAGTTTAATTTGAACTATTAGCAATCACCTTTAAACCTGTATTTTTGGCAAAAACTCATTGAATCACTTCTATTTTACATGATAGTGGTAAGTTTCGCAGGACATGAAGGTTATGTTTTGTGGGGTCTGCTTACGGACAAAAAAGGAATATAACACTAGAAACAATTCTATTTACAGGGATTTGGAAGCCTCAAGCATCTGGAAGACTCAACCTACAGGTTGGTGGCTTCAGTTCAGTCTGACTCATTCATAAATTTCATTTAATTTATATAAAATGAAAGATTCAGGTAAGTGGGATATCTGGTAGAAAGAGGAGTGAATTGGGATTTCTACCTGTGTTGGTGCCTGGGTAAATTCATGCATTTTATTGGTCACTTACTGAATAAGCATGATAAAATGCATTGTGGAAGTGACTAGAATGCAAAAACCTTGTGTTGAAGGAATAAATCATTCCATGCTCAATTTGAATTTGAGGAATATACACCTTCTCAGTGAAAAACAATGTACAGTTAGCATAGTAATGCAAAAAGATGTCATCTGAAAGACACTTGGGGAAATGCTGCTATAAGGAATGATCTCTTTCAGTCTCTAACTGTTATGGGTGTTTTAAGTTTTCTTCTGAAGTCAAGTGGGAACTGTCTTCTTAAAGGAATCAACATTCCCAGTAGTGTGTTTTGAATAAACTTGCATACACTGAATTCAGTTGGCAACTCTTCTTAAATGGTACTACAAATCAAGAAGAAATTGAAGGTGAGGTGTGGACAGGGATTTCAGGAGTTGTTCTTCTCAAGTCAGACTTGCTCATTGTTGTGGGGAGACTTTCCTGGAAGTATCCTTCAGTCACTTAAAATGAACCCTCTGCTCACATGCTGTTGCCTTCTGTGCTTGTTGGTTGAGGTCACTACGCCTGAGTATGAAAGCCACCCACGCAGCCTGTGCGGTGTTCACAGGGTCAGGCAAGAGTGAGAGTCTGCTCCTACTTCAGAATATTTCTGAATGTAGAAGCCCAAAGAGAGTCCTTGTTGCCAAGTAAGACTTGGAATTCAAACTTAATGCCAGGCCTCCATACCTTTTTTAGGGTAATTACCACTTAACCAAACATTTCTGGGTTTCTTATAAATTGGTCCCCTCAGTCACTTAATCATTTTAGTAGCTCTTCTCTGAACTTAGGCCAAGTTTTTCACACTTCTGGTAAAAAGGTGCTCTGGAGCCCAGTCACCAGGTGTGACAACCTTGCCAGGGCACTAGGTGTGGTGGGAGGGGGCAAGAGAGAGATGACAACCACCTATACCCCGTAGGCACTCATAAATGTTTGGATGGCAGCTTTCCAACAGAGTTGAGCTCACAGTAAATGTGGAGGCATGTAGCCTGGAAATTGCCCCTTCCTTGATGGGGTGGAAAAAAACCATAGCCCTGTAAGCCAGTAGTGTGGTGTTGAAGAACTGCACTTTCGACAACATTATAGGCATACTTGACAATAAGTAACTTTCGACAACATTATAGGCATACTTGACAATAAGAAACTTTTCCAAAGTAGAGACTGAGAACTTCTTAGTAGGGACATTTCAGGAAAAGGCAATGGCCTAACATGAAAGATACCATTGTTCTTTCTTTTCTAAGAATGTATAGTGTACATGTATGAATAAGATCATTAAACTATTTTTGTTTTTTCTTTTTTTTAATTTATTTTTTACATCATTCTTCATTTTGTGAATTTTTTAATCTCAGTTGTAATCCCCATGGACTTACCACCACCAGTTGACCGGTGAGCCATCACCATAGTCCAGTGCACTTCCCCCATTCCCCATTTTTGATCCCATTCTCCTCTCCACCCCTCTAAAATGTCTCTGGTTTATGGTTGTTCATTTTTACTTTATTACAATTGCTCCTCCCACCCTGTCCCTTATGCTCATTTGCATTTTGGTGCCTGAAAGGTCAGCAAACAAAATCTACTAGTCATCTGAAGCTGAGTGATTCCTTCAGGGTCATGCACAAGAGTAAATGGAATAGTCAGAATTGCAGTTCAGATATGTTTGACTTTAAGCCCTGGCCTTCACCTATCTCTAGACAAACAAGCCAACCAAATAAAAATGTTCCCACCACCACACCCACCCTACTTTTAACACTGATTCAAGAAGGAAGATATCTTTTTACTAGCAAGAGTTTTGGCCATTTAATTTAGTTACTGTGTCAGTTGTATATATGCATGGTTTTTTTTTTTTAAATTTGTAGTCATCATTTCATCTTTTTATTCTTTTATGTTGAAAAGCAAAACTTTCTTTCATGCTTAAAAATGAAATTCCAAAGACATCGGCATCTGGCACTAAGGTGAGTAATGTCAGTTTGTTGTGGTTTCTGGGAGACCCTAACAAGGCTACTGGTGAAAGATTGTTAAGTACAAAAGTCTAAAGTAAATTTTTCATGAAAAATATAATTTTTACTTGATATTTGGACATAAAAACAAATATTTAACCATCTGATCCTTCAGCCAATTAAATATATGTACAATGGACCACCCTAAGAAATACATTAATAACTTACCCCTGCATGGAATTGCATATCTCTGTGGCAGTTAATGCATGAGCCATATTTAAAATACATAAATATTGCTATAAAACAAAACTAGGCAAGGAGAAATATAACAGAAGAAGTATAATATTTAATGACAAATATGTATATTATTATAGCATATTCAAGTTTCTTTTTATAATCTCAGGAGTTTAAGATTTCAACTGAAACGCTGTTAATTCCCACAACCCCAGAAGATCACTTGCTATTAAGATTTTCAGTTCATCATTGCCTCATTGCTGTGGATTTCTCCCTAGCCATTGCAGGATGATTATTTTATTAAGAAACCTATAATCAAGAGAGGATTTGTGGCAGGGGTCGGGGGTGGGCGTGGGGTGGGGTGGTGGATAGAATACTTACATGGAACCAGGGCTAGTCTTCCCTTCTTGGGCTCCACAACCCTTTATATCAACTCTATCCAATTCTGGCTTAGTTCTGCAGATCTTTGAACACAGCTGTACTCTCAGGTAGTTTGGTCTTTGGGGGCTGATATTCCTAAAATAACTTTAAATAGTTAAATCTAACCACGTGTGAAATGGCAGTTGCCTTTTAATTTTAATGGAATATTTTAGAGCATTTTTATAGAAAAGCTCTTAAAGTTCTTTTTTTCACTACCTTAATGAAAGGGGAAAATGTGTTGCTGTTGCTGTTATTTTTTATAATAAATTTAAAGCAGTTCCTGCAAATCTTAACAAGTAGAATAAAATATTTAATGCTTTTGGCAATATGCCTTTATAAAATTTCCAGTACAAAATAAAATATTCTGTATTTAAACTTTTTTTTGAATAAAACAAACTGAATTTCTGAGAGTATTTGCATCATGCATCAATATTTCCAAGATAATTTAGTATATGGAATCAGCAAACCATATCATTGTTATGAGTTGCTGTTACATCTGAAAAGATTTATGTTCAGGCATTTAAACCAAGATAGAAAACTAGATTCACAAATATGAATATTAGAATTAGATACATACTTTTTTGTTGTCTTTTTCATACTGTATTTCTTTAAATATATAAATCAGGTTACGTTTTCATATTTGCTCATGAAATCAGCAGTACTGTAAGAGTTGATGTGGTTGCTGCAGCTCTGAGGTTACATGAAGACAGACTCTTGGATCAGAGGCAGTGATCAGTGAAAAGAAGGAAGGGAGAAAGAAAAGAAGAAAGGAGGGGGAGGGGAGGAGGGAAGAGGAATGAAAGAAAGAAGAAAGGGGGGAACTAGCCAAGAACAACCTTGATTTGTCAGTTTCCACTTTGTACATAAGATATGTGACATTAAGAAGATAATCACCCAATATCCTCTTACTAGTTGAAGCCAGAGTGCTTCAGTGAACACTGAAGTGGGATTCATTTATATTTGTTAAACATGAAATATGGATGCCATCAGTTATAGAGACCTACGTTTAATGGAAAAATTGGTTTAACAGTGTAAACAAGTACTATTACTGCTACTTTGGGCATAGACTACCTGGAAAAGTTTTGACAGGATTTAGTCACCTGATTATCAGAGGAAACATTTTGAGTAAATGTTTATCTATTTTAGTAGCTATTAGGAAAATGGCTTGACAAAGTGAATGGAAGTAGAAAAGTTTGAAGCAGTCACTGTTGATTTATGTTCTCTATTATTCATAAAGAATTGTTGAACATTCTGCACTGAATGAGTTTGAGCTGGATCCCTTGAAACAATCATCAAATGCATGATGGAATGCTAATGGAATTCTGGGAAAGATATCTTCTAGGAAAATATTAAAGTAATTGTAGCTAACATTTATGGTGATAAACTCTTAAGAGCTTCTCATGTATTATCTTATTGAATTCTCACATCTTATTGTCCCTTGCACCTGCAGGTCAGGGAATTGAGCAACACAGAGTTTACGTAACTTATCCAAGTTGTCCCAGCTACTACTTCGTACTAACCCAGGCAGTCTGGCTCAAATCTGACTCTTAAGCAATGCCCCTTTATTCTTCAAGTATTGGTTTTGGTTTGTTTTAAAGAAGGTTATTCATTGTAGTTAATCAATTTGAATATTTTCATTCCTTTTTGAGGTAATTAAATTTACCTGAGATTCTTTAAACTCATTTAGATGAGAGAGTGAGACTGCCTTTGGTAATCAGAAGAGTAGACAGTTTACAAACCAGTTCTGAGTCAGATAATCTTTGTGTTACAGTAATAAGATGGAGAGTAAATAGTAATGTGGTTAGACTATTTATCTCTCCATGTAATTTGTTCTCTTTGTATGCCTGCCTAGAAGATGTGTATGCATATTTGCATATGTATATAGCTATCTGGAGATATTCTAAGACGGAAAGCTAATCTTAGAAAAAATGAGGATAGGAAAAATAAAATGGAGACAAGAATGAGGGTAGTACAAAACAAAAATCCAAGTTTAAATTTCTTACAATACTTTTTACATCTACATCACAAATGTGACTCAAACTTCCACAGGACCAACGTAGTATCCATGTTATGCTAATTTCCTCTAATTTCAACAGAAATATGCTTATTTATACTTTTATAATAACTTACTGATATTAATTTTTCTTTCAACATCAAGAATAATCAGATACTACAGATCTGTTTCTCTTAGAGCACAGAAATCTTTCAGCAGGCATTCTATGTAACCCCTTACCATCTGCTGACACACAGGGATCTTTTGGACTCCTTTTTCCTGATTCGGTTGTATTTGTCCACTCTTCATTGTGGCTTGGATTTCTGATTTCAGGAGTAACTTCTTAGCAACTGAATTAACTTTAGTCAGTTGTTCCTTTAGTCAAGGACCAAATAACAATTCAAATTGCTATTTGAACATAATTGTAGGCTTATCCTTGCTTAAATTTTTTTCTTTTATCAGCTTCTTTGAATTTAGTTTTTGTTTTGTGATAGTATGTTATATTGATTTTTCCAAAAAAGATTATAGGTATCCAAAAAAAAAAAAAGATTATAAATATCCAGCTTAGGCTTTAGATGTTATTTGACCAGTTTTGAAAGAATTTTCCCTTATTAATTTAAAATATTATTCCAATATCTTCTGCAGGGAAAAGTTTTCATTTTTCATTGTGTTTGGTTTGGTTATTTACTCTATATCTTTCATAGTTTATTAAAACTTTTTACTTATTGTTAGAGTTCATGTATTTTTTTTTTAAAGATTTATTTATTCATACAGAACTGGGGTACAGGCCAGAGATGCGGAGGGTGAGAGGCTTCACCAGAGACAGAGTGGGGAGCAGAACAGGCAGATCCACGAAGTACACTGCTGAGGGGAGCAGCGGGCGGGTCAGGAGAGGTCTGCCGCGCCATGTGGTCACCTCCGGGGCAGGCGGGAATCGAACTCATGCAGAAGTGGCTTTAGCTTCTTAGTGCGGTGCTTTAACCCGCTGCGCCACCAGGGAGGGCCAGAGTTCATGTATTTTAATAGAACTTAGTAACACCTATGCAGGTGTTATTCTTGCATTATTACTGATTTTTTTTTTTAAATAGGAAGAGATTTTTTATGTGGGGGAAATTTTGTTGTCAACATTATTGTTTTTATCATTTGCTTGGTTTTTCCTTCTATTTTTAAGTTTTCTTTCTTGAAATCCTATTAGCAGAACTTTTAGATTTATATTTTTTTCTTTTCTTAAATCCTTTTAACATTTTTTAAAACTGAATTCTGAAGTCTTTCAGTTTACCCTTTCAGCTCACTAATTTAATCTTCAGTGTTACTCACTCTTCAGTTCAGACCATATTTCAGTACTTTCCAAAAAGTTCTGCTTCCTTTTCAGAGCATTCTGGATGGATAAAATTCTTTTTAATTTACACTTTTTCCTTTTGCTGTTATCTATAATTACTATTTGTAGTTGGTAACTAATTGTGGTTATACTGTTCTTTTTTTTTCCTATAATTTTCTTCCCTTAGGAACTAGTCCTTTTGTGGAATCTGGCTTTTTTAAAGAATTTGTTAGGCCTTCTCATCTTTAGTATTCGACTGACTGTACATATTTTTAGATGAAGGGCTGCATTAGAAGTTTAGCTTGAGGGCTACAGAGCACTGAGGAGCTCTAGGTAGAATTCAGGGTGTCCATTCATTTAGATGGGAAAATTTATATTTTTTTCTTCAATTACAAATGTAAACATTATGAATTCCTTCAATTACTGGAGTCATCAGTATCTGTGTCACTGATAGAAAACACATTTCCATATCACATTCATTTGTAAATAAGGATTACATTGTTCAGCTATAAAATATTGAGTATATGAGTCCTATAGCTGAATCCTTATTGATAAAGAAGCAAGTTGGTATTCATATAATTTTAAAAATGTCTTGATCTTTTCATTTCAATGTAATTGATTTCCTTTGTAAATCCCATCTATTTTTAAAATTATGTTTTTAAAGCATTGTTTTGAGAAGGGTTTCTTAGTCAGCTTGATCCAGTACCCAAAAGACATTAAGAACCCCCAAGACTAGAATGATTATTGTTGCTTGTTAGAACATATTTCATTAGTCTGGACAATAATACTTGTTCCATGTTAACTATGGAGGCCTAGTTCTGTTAGTTGTGCAATGGAGATTTCATGCATGCTTTATAAGTGAGCTCTCCCAACCCGTATGATGACTAGGGGCACGTACAGCTTTCAAAGCCCTTGACATCCAGTCTAGATTAGAACTCTCATTTTGGGGGGAAAGTTACACCCTACCTCTGTTTGGGATAACTCCAAAGCAAGATGCTTTGCCTGTAGAACAGGCTCAATTCTTCTGCTTTAATTCTCTCCCCATGTATGGGATTAAAGTATATGCATGTATTTAAGCTTTTTTGGAATCTGCAGTTAATTAATCTCATTATCTTTCTGTTTGTGAACACTAATGCTGTCCTTCCCAGTATTTTGTGTTTGCTGTGGATTTATTTTTACTTCTATTATTTCTTTGATTTAGGGGTAGTAGAACAGATGAACAATGTTTAGTTTGTCTCCAAGAAACAGAAGCCTTGTCTTTTTTATATTGGTTTAAGTAATGGTTTATAAATTAATGTAAAAAGACCAGGTTAACCAATAACAGGAGAGTAAGGTAACAAACAAGGACCAGGTTCCAGGAACCTATAATAAGCATGGTGACCCGCCCTTTGCTCTCTAATCAAATCTCATTAAGGCCTTCTAAGTAATTCTCACTGCAAGGTGTTGGGATACGATTTCATCTGAAGTGGAATACTAGCACATTCTGAAGTCTGAATAATGAATAGAAACAGGCATCTAAGAGAAAAGATCTGAGAATTGGGCCACCACTCCCCAGACTGAGTAGGAGGAAGACTATCTTACGTCCTACCTCAAGCAGTTTAATTGTGTAAACAAAGTGAGCTTTAGCCTTGGAGAACATCTTATTGCCCAGAGATGATAATGTCTATACTACTTATTTCCAGTGTACATCAAATTATCAGGAGAGAATTAAAAATGAAAATCTTCAAGGATAGTTTTCATTTATCTTTTGAAATTGGCCTTTTTTAGAGCCTTCAGCTGGCTCTAAAATAGCTGTCACAATGCAAATAAAATGAGTGTCTCTTTGGCCCTCTACTCTTCTCACCAAGTATACACAGCTTTCCCATCTCCATATTAAAGTTCTCCATTTCTGTTTTATAAAATTTTGCACCAAGGATTCTATTAACATACCCTTTTCTATCCTTGAAGGTTCTTTGAAAGGAACATGAAAGTCAGAGTTGTGGGTAAATCAAACTTTTCCTTGCCTATGTACTGAACAAGAAAAAAGTGTTTTTAATGGTAAAAAAAATGTTTTAATAGAAAAAAGAAGGGGAGGAGGATAAGGAAGAAGGAAAAGCAAACATTTAATTTTTACATGGATAGTCAAAGCATCTCTATTGCTCTCATGAACATCAGAGAAAGATAGGACCCTTTTTTTAGCTTGAAGCAACTTTACTGTCAACCACTCATCTAACCTTGTCACTAGAAAACTATGTGCTGGCAAACTCAACGGTTCAAGGTCGGAGAACCCCAGCCAATGCCCGAGGGTGGGACAGAACCCAGGCGCCAACCAGTATCCTCGGGCTGCTAATTTGCTGGACACACAGAGCCCTGTTCTGTAACCTCCCCCTAGGTTGTGGGTGAGTGGAACCCATTAACATTTAAAAATATTTGCAGAAATCAGAGGGGGGAAAGGTATTTCTGGAGGGCCAGTACTCAGTGCACTTTCCTGCGTGCCAAAGTTTGCTGGCATGGCTCAGGCTTTGATAGAGAACATCTGGGCCACTGCTGCTGCAGCATATAGATGGGGCGGAGGGCAGGAAACAAAGGGGGCTTGTGAGAGAATGTTCAAGAGGGGGAAATGCTCTCTGCAAGTAAAGGAGGCCTCACTTAAGGCCTACCCCATGCTCTGCTGGGGGAGGAGAGCCAGGGCAGGATTGGAAGATTTTGCCCTTAATATTGCTTTAGTAATGAATGCTGGAGACAGAGGGTGCATAGCATCAACTAGTGAGGCTACAGAGACCCTTGTTCTCACGGCTACACAGGCACATGTCTAACTGCAAAGTTGTAACCAACAGCAACTTTCACAGGTGGCATCCTAGTGCTTAGCTTGGAGCCACTTTGCTGGATGTAGAGGGAACAGGAGATAATGTGGGTAGGGGGAGCTTACTACTTTCAGTGGAAACAGATTTGTCATTGTTTCCACCAAGACCAGCCTCATCCATATGGAAACAAGATAAAAGGAATTGTATATCATAAATAGATACATTTCAAACACAAACTGAAGGTGAAAGTCATATTGTTGAAAATATGTCATAAATAGAATTTTGTATTGGATCGTGATTTGTACATGCCTCACTTTACCCAACAGATATATAAATATAAGAAAAATTCATGTTTAAGCATTGATTAAGTCATAGAAGCTTTAATTGCTAATATATGATAGGAACCACAATTATTCTTTGAAAGAAAAATTAAGCAACAATCTACTATGCTCTTTATCAATCAGCTACAGGTTATAAATGCAAACTGATCTGGGCTAAATGTGACATGCATATTTCTTCCAGTCCTCCCTCCCTTCCATTTGCTATCTAAATCATTGCACTTTCTGACTTAGTTTTGGAAAATGACTCCCTGCATTTTTTTTTAAAGGTTCATTTATTCGTGCATATAGAACTGGGGTACAGGCCAGAGGCTCAGGGGTGACGAGAGGCTTCGCCAGAGACAGAGTGGGGAGCAGAACAGACAGATTGATGAAGTACACTGCTGAGAGGAGCAGCGGGCAGATCAGGAGAGGTCTGCCGCGCCATGTGGTCACCTCCAGGGCCGGCAGGAATTGAACTCATGCTGAAGTGGCTTTAGCTTCTTAGTGCTGTGCTTTAACCTGCTGGCCACCAGGGAGGGCCCTGCATTTTTAATATTGCTAATATTAATTTTTATCTTTTCATATATTTAGCTATTTTTATATTTTTAATTGTTTTACATCATTCTTCATTTTGTGCTTTTTTTCATTGCAGTTGTAATTCCCATGGGATTCCCACCACCAATTCACTCGTGTGCCATCACCATAGTACAGTGCACTCTTCTCACCCCAGTTCTTATCCCATTCCCCTTTCCACCCCCATAAAATGTGTCTGGTTTATAGTGTTCATTGTTTTAATTTTTACTCTCCTTCCCACCACCCTCCCCCCCCCATCCCTTATATACCTGCTATGAGTGAAACCAGAAACCATCTGATATTTTTCTTTTTCTTTCTGGCTTATTTCACTAAGCATTATCCCTTCCACTCCATCCATGTTGCTGCAAAAGGCATGAGTTTATCTTTTTGATAGCCAAGTAATATTCCACTCTGTATATGTACCACATCTTTTTAATCTGATCATCTATTTTTGGTCATTTGGGTTGATTCCACATCTTTCCTGTTGCAAATATAGCAGCAATAAACATGGGAGTGCAGGTGTCCTTTTGAATCGTTGTTTTTGTGTCCTTTGTGTAGAAACCTAGAAGTGGAATTGCTGGGTCAGCCAATATTAATTTTTAATATTGTGGACTTATCTCAGAACCCAAGTATTAAAACTTGAAACTGGTATAGGCTTTGTGATGGCGTGGGAGCCAGTACCAATTGCCCCAAGAATGTCAGGTTTCTGCAATTTTTAAACTTTTAAACAAATATTAATCAAACAGCTACTGTGTAATCAGTATTTTGTAAAACAGTCCCAGCTTCCAATTGTGGGAGTCCAAAATTATATACTTAATATTTTAAATAGTCGTTTCTGGCTTGCTTGAAAAGCAGTAGGCAACTTTTACTTTATTAAATTCTCTTTATTATTCTGATGACTTTCATATGGCTATCTCAGGTTGCTCACAATATTTTTAAAAAATTGTATTATTAGCTTTCTGTCAGGCTGTTCAAAAGCTTCTAGTAAAATAAGGTTAGTGTATAGTTTTGAATTTCAGGTATTTGGATACCCACAAATGAGCTATCATTTATCTATTATCTGTCTGTCTACCTATCAATCTATCACCATTTATGTTTAGCCTAAAATGGATCAATTAGTTTCTTAAAAGGCTTGGTTTTGGCCAAAAGTAATTTAAAAATATACTCAGTTCTGAGTTTGCTTAGAATTGGAGTATACTTCAATTGTTTATGTTAGGAGTTATCCTTTTCTGCTTATCTCTTCACATCTCTATTTTTTTAATCTTTGAAGATGTTTTTTACCTTGATTTTCTAAAGACATTCCATTTTCCTTTTCCTCCTTTTCCAAGCAATAAACCAGAGTCATCTGATTAGTAGGTTAAAGGTCAGTCACACTAAGTGAAAGGATTTCAAACTAAAATCACTAGCAGTTACTTCAGATCATATCAGAAATTGTCTCTCTAAAGTATAATTTTACTAAAGTATCAACTCCCTTATCTCAGAAAATAGATAATTGGTGCTATTAGCAATACAACCTGTAACTCAACTTCAAAACTGATCCTGACCGATTTTCTGTTTTATGAAAACCCTACTCCTTTTGAGATAAATTTACATTTTTTATGAGATTACTGTTCATTTGGCAAACCTCACTCTTTATTTATTTGAGTACAGTAGATATGGACTTAATTCATGAAATGAAATGAAAACATCATAAGGACTGAGAAAATGGAATAATAGTCTTTGTCCTATCAATAATACAGAGGTTGACATCAGTTCCTGAAGATACTGTCAATTTTACTTAGTCCATATTTCACGGGGAGCAAATCAGTGGGAAGAATTTTTACTTCATCTCTAAATCATTTATGAGGGGATTCAGATGCCAAAAAAAAAAAAAAAGTTTCTCACTTGATTTCAAGTAAAATCTAAGTTATCATTAAGCTCAAGAGTCAGTTATTCTTTGAAAATTAGGAGTTTCTTCTACACCTACTAGGTTTTCACCAGCAAACTAACTAGGGTGAATCCTTTGCAATTAATTCTCAATTCAACAGTAGTGTTAGTGGTTTAGGGGGAAAAAAATCTACTCTTAATGAGGAACCATATTCAATGAATAGGGTTGAAAGTATGCTCACTGGGAAATTATACATAGAAAAAATTTAATGGTAGCTACTGAGTTTTCAACTTTCATAACAGAAACGGATCAGACTCAGTTTAAGTAAAATGATTTTGCTCTTATAAAATTTGGAGAGTCTCACTTAGAAGTCATTTAAAAAGGAGTAGTACATATTAAAACAGTAAAGCTGCAAATTATGAGGAACATTTATTTCTCCATTTTTCTTTTTAAGTGAATATAAGATTAACAGTTGTACAAAGACTGATTTGTCATTGAGAGATCTTGTTCACCTAACTTAAAATTATTCCTTTTAAAAGAGTTGATAATAACAAAGATCTGACACAATCACTGCAATAAAATCTTTGGGGTAACCACTCAAGCTAGTATTCTAATCTTTATAATCTGATTTTTTGGGCTCCATTTATCATAGTAGAGATTAAAGGCTTCGATTTATCTCTTTCCTGTAGCATGCCTCATGGGAAGAATATGCTGTCCCTGGCGATGTTTAAATAATTCTCCAGCTAGTAGGTTTCTAAAGGTGTTTCTCAACCTTTTTATAACCTCTGCCCCTCTTTGATAAAGAAAAATCTCATGTTTCTTTGGAAATTATTTTATGCCCTGCCTGGAAAATGGAAGACCAAGATGAATGAGGGGAGGGACAGGAATGTTTGTTTTCTGAGTTTCCTCACTAGCCAAGAAGATTATATCAAGCTTATTTTTTTCTCTGTAACTTTTGAACAACCTATAATTGTTTGTTTCTAGATATTAGAAGATACATATTGAATACATTTTATTCAGGCAATGCATGTTCCACTCTTGGGTCCTAACCCCACCCCCAACCCACCTAGATATACAACATGTTCTGAAAAAGAAAAAAAAAATGTTTATCAAATGTGTAAAAGAAACTAAATTGGAGAGGTGGGGTGGAGCACAGGATATGTTTTGGGGCTTCTTTGGGAATAAAAATATAAATTTTTCTTATATGTACCTCAAAATTATAATCTAGCTTTTAAACTATGGTACAATTGATTTTGGGAAAAATTGTGCAACAACTAACTTCAGAAGTCAGTGAGAAAACCATGATATCATTGTCCACTTAGCCAGTTAGGTGAAGGAAACAATTAATTATAGTTAGCAAGTAATACACTAAAGGTTTGTACTCTTAACTTTTTGTTTTTTTCACTTAATAAATTTTTCCCATTATCTGATGAAAATACATTTAGAGATCTTTACCCATACCATTCTTTAATTTTTCAACATTATTAGTGAAATCTATTGACTATTTTCTATTCTAGTCTTGAGTTAGGCTTATATATCTACTAATCATCAATCATTAACCAAAAGAATGAAATGGGATTTCTGGATTTGCCATGTCTTTTCACTGAGAGACCATTGTTCTTTTCTGTGTAGTTCACAAAAAAATCTGAAAAAATTTTTGGTTACATCTCTGATCATCTACAGTAACAGTTCTTTCACCTCTTGCTGTGTGCCAGGCATCATGTTAAGCATTTGTACTCTGTCATATGTGAATATACACACCTAATCCCTATAGCAGCCCATGAAACAATGATTGTTACCCTCTTAATGAAGAAACTTGAAGGTTCAGGGAGAGTCAATAACATAAAGCTCAGTGAGGCTCCAGTGGGAAGACCAGATTCAAACCCATGTCTGACTAAAGTCTATGATTTGCATTGTGAGCCCTTTTATATATCTTTTAGAAGTAATGTCTGAGCTCAGTAATAGATCAAGGCAATTTACTTGATCTATCTTGTCTGGGCTTTGGTAATAGAATATCTCATACCATCTTGACAAATGTGTGGATCACATTTTGAGGTTCTCATCCTTCTGCTTTCTTCTTATCACCTTCTCTGTAGTAAGTCCCTATTACTACAGTTTATGTATTAATTATGTAGAATTTATACAGGTATCTTTTGTTTCCTTTGTGGAATGTCTATGAAGTAGAAATAAGTTTCTCCAAAATTAAAAAAAAAATGAGATGACTGTATGAAGGCTAGGAGTTGTGCAAAATTGGTAAAAGGGATCAAGAGGGACAAATTTCCAGTTACAAAATAAATGTCAAGAAGATGTAATGGACATCATGGGATTATAATTAATAATAAGGTATTTAAAATTTGAAAATTGCTAAGGCAAGATGGTAGGCTTATTGTAATGTTTATACAGATGTTAGATTGCTATGTTGTACACTTATAGCTAAAATAATGTTTGTGAATTATATTTTTATTTTAAAAAATCACACATGATTTTTTATGATACACATGAAAATATTGCTATCTGTTGTAAGCTAGCAAAGTCTACCAATGTCTATACTTTGACATATCAAATTTCTAGAGTGACAATTTCCAGATCATTGTTTTGTCACAAGAGAGGAAGATCATTGTTTTGTCACAAAGATGTTTTGTCACATATCTTTGGAAGTACTTTCATCTCAGTTGCCTGGAATTAAGATCCCTAGAGTGTCTTGGTGATGCACTGAATTTCCTCTGTAGAAGATGGAAAAGAAAAATGTTACTATGTGATATTTGATATCCCACTTAACCACTAAGATATTTCAAACAACTCAGAGGCAAATAGAAATAAATTTTAAAGACCAATATTCATGAATTCATAATTGGTATATGTTCTTCTGCTTAAAAGTAAGTAACAATTGAGAACAATGTTGAGGGGTATCAACATTGTTGAACATCTGTATAAACATTACAATAAACCTACCATCTTGCCTTAGCAATTTTCAAATTTTAAATACCTTATTATTAATTATAACCCCATGATGTCCATTACATCTTCTTGACATTTATTTTGTAACTGAAAATCAACATTGAATTTTAGAAAATTCAAGTGCTTAGCTTAAATGGAACTATAATTTGACTGTAATGCTTAATGAATGAGTTGGTTCATAAATAGTGATAGTGTTTTTTAAGTAGATGTCAACTGCACTGAATTATTAACCAACTGTCTCAGTAGTCTTATATGTATTTTTAAGTTAAATATATCTAATTTATTAATATAGGAAATATTTATTCAGTAGAGTTCCCCACCCCACCCCCCCGGGAAAAAAAATAAATTGCATGGGGTAATTAGAAGTTAGTTTTTGAGTTCTAAAATCTGGAAATGTACTCAATTTTTTTTTCCCCAAATAGGCGTATATTCTAATGGGGTCTAGAATATAAGGAAATCCCTGTAAGTCTGTATTGCAAAGGGGTATTGCTTTTTTTCCAAAAGTGCAGGTCTTGCTTTGAAAAGATAGTATAGCCTTCCTAAATGACTTCCCTGTTGTATACAATTGGGTTATTTTAAATTGATTGAAATGAGTTTGTTAAAATGAAAGATATTTCAGTTCATATATTTTCAGATGAACTGTCTATGCTAGAACCTGGAAAAGATACAAAGTTAATTCCCATCTGGTAGGAATAATTTATTTTTGAATAATACTATTTGCTTTTTCCAGTGAACACTACATGCCACATCTTTATTTTATTCTAATAACCATAAAACAAAGCAGATGAAAAAAATTGGGCATACAGAGCTTGCAAAATCTTTTTAATATATAACAGCTAATTGCTAGTTAGTGTAGGAATATAAGTGCTGGATCCAGTCTTCTGATCCCTACATCAGTTAACACCAGTAGTCTGAAAAGTGGATGTGTATTGACTGACCAGTTACTAGCTGCATACCTAGTAGTGAATACTCATTCACTACCTCTAGGACCTCAGTTTACCCAGTTTGACAATAATGATGATGGGATAGATGCTCTCTAATATTCCTTCTAGTTCTAAAGCCCCAAGTTTATCTTCCTTAATAAAGTCCATTTGACAACCTAGAACAACAGCCATGCTGGTTATAGGCAGGTATTCTTAGGTTTTTATTTCCAAGTTAATAGCCCTTTGATTCTTTCTGTGAATTTAAATAGAACTATGTTTTTCTAAAGATATCTCTTTTCTCCTTTCTTCATAACTCACTTCATTTTAGGTCAGTGCTTGTGGCATCTTCTTTAAACCTTCAGTGTTGTTTCCTCACTTATAGACCCTCTCTTTTTGGAAGTGTACTTGGCTTTTTTGAACATGTTAAACTCTTTACATTGGAAAACTCTTTCAAGTCTTTTCAGCAGCAGCATCTGTTCCCTTCAAACTCAGTTGTGAGGCCTTAATGTCATTTCCACGTCTTCTTCCATGACCTCAGCATGACTATCCGGTTGCACAAACCATGGAGTGCTGGGAATTTGAGGCATATCAAGTTCAAGACTGAGTAAATCAGATCCATTCTCGAATTAGACTTCTTTCCACATGATGTTCATCTCACTACCCACCCTTATTTTCCAATATTTTCCTTAACCTGGTATTAGAATCCTGCCAAAATTCCTGACATGTGCCACACTCAGCTTCAGTATCACTGGTGAGCTATTAATGGATGTTACATCCAGTCCATCTTGAAATACAACTACTCCCTTTTTTATTGCCAGGGTGAAAGAAACTTAAAATTTAATGTTTGCTGCCAGCAACTCAAAGTTTATTGAGTGACCAGTTCATTGATCAGGAGTAGCAATACTTTCTTCGAAAGATCATTCTCACAATATCTATTAACAGCTGAGCAATAAACAAATCAACCATATACAGAATAATCCAAATACCCCTGTTGTTCTGTTTGAATGCCATAAGACCAGCAACTTGAGTTTCTGTTTGGCCCAGGAATTGGATAATTTTCTGTGTGATAAACAAATGAGTTTGAATTTCAAATTCAGCATTGATCTCCTCTAAGCTAGACAGTGAGGTGGTCTGTATTGCTGCTTTAAGCCAGGCATAGTCTTTTTATTTAACCTGTGATAAACTGGTATTCCAGGAGAAATTTGTTCAGCTCACATTACAAGTGAATTACAGAAGACCTCAGCCAATTTTTATTATACATTTGAAAAGTTCAGGAAGTTTTCTTTCTGCCACTAGCCTATATTTACCCTCTACCCTAAATTTGGTGCTAGACAAGTGTCTACAACAGCAAGTCAATTAAATTAATCTTGCCTTACATTCAGAAATCCTTCAGCTGTACTTTTATACTCACATAAATGGAGTGTCAGGAAGTTTTCTTTCTGCCACTAGCCTATATTTACCCTCTACCCTAAATTTGGTGCTAGACAAGTGTCTACAACAGCAAGTCAATTAAATTAATCTTGCCTTACATTCAGAAATCCTTCAGCTGTACTTTTATACTCACATAAATGGAGTGTCTTATTATTTTTTAGTTATTTTATTGAAATAAAGTAGCATTTAGTTATGTCTTTGTTATAGAGGACCCCCAAGCCTAGAGGTCTGCCGCGCCACGTGGATCTCCTCCGGGGCAGGCGGGAATCGAACTCATGCAGAAGTGGCTTTAGCTTCTTAGTGCTGTGCTTTAACCGGGAGGGCCCATATTATTTTTTTAATGTAGGAAAGTCTCTCCAGGCTTAGCAATGGAACATATCTTGGAGGTGGAGTGTGCTTGTGTGTTTGTGTGTGTGAACATCCGGGTGGAGGGATTTAGGGGCTACTTATGTATCAAGCAAATAAAACTCCAAAATCCTACTGAAGATTTTACTCACAGACTTTGATGTTTTCTCAGCCCAACTGACATGTGCCCTACTGAGTTTGGTGACTACTTTGAGTTCTTCAAACCCTTCAAATGTTCATCCTTCTAATGAGTTTGACAGTTACCTTCACAATCCAGTACAGAAGCCATCTCTTTGGTGAAATTCCCTGACATTTCCAAACTACAGGCTAAACTAACAGTTTTCTTCTTTGTGTTTACTGTACCTTACATATTTGTCAGCAACACTATAGTGGGAGTTTACAAATCTGACTCTAGTTATTTTGTGACTTACACGTTTTAAGAGAGTCAGAATAGCACATTAGGGAAAGCTTCCAAGTCAGGCATGATTTCAAATAAACTTTATTACTATGTTGTTTTGAATAAACCTTAGCCTCAGTTACTTTATCAATAAAATGGGTAGTGTCTAGTTCCATAGACTTATTTTAAAAAGGGCAAAAAGCCCTTATATATCTCATTTCTATCTATCTTACTTAAAGCCTAGTGTCACCCAATAACGTAAAAGGATGTAATAATCTTATATCCTTTGACCTGAAATATCTTGTTTATCCAAAATCCAACTCCTTTTTCAGTCATGGCATGCTGACAAGGGCTTGTTGATGGCCATATATGGAGCATATTCACAGACCCCATAGTTGTGAGAGTGTTAGCTGTTTAGGAAGCTACAAAAAAGATGTCATTTGTATGTAGAAGGTAAATTCTGATGACATCCCTCATTCAACAGCTACTTTTTTAGTACTTATTATACATCTGCCAACTGCACCATGTGCCATAAAGATTCTAAACTAGATGATGGCAAAGATTTTTAAAAAAATAATATAATAGTTTATTTTCCATCATTTTATGCATTTTTTCATCTCAGTTATAATCCCCATTACCATATCACCTCTGTGCCATCACCATAGTCCAGTACATTTCCCTCCCCCCACTGTTTTTGATCCCACCCCCCACCCCCATAAAATGTGTCTGGTATATAGCTATTCATTATTATTATTTTCCCACCTGGTCCTTTATACTCCTGCTATGAGTGAAACCATCCAATGTTTTTCCTTTTCTTTCTGGCTTATTTCACTAAACATGATCTTCTCCAGCTCCATCCATGTTGCTGCAAAAGACATGTTTATTTTTTTGGTTGCTGAGTAATATTCCATTGTGCACATGTGCCACATCGCATCTCATCTTTTTAATCCAGTCATTCACTTTTGGGCATTTGGGCTGTTTCCATGTCTTTCCAATTGTAAATAAAGCAGCAATAAACATGGGGTGCAGGTATCTTTTTGAATTAGTACTTTTGTGTCTTTTGGGTAGATATCTAGGAGTGGGATTGCTGGGTCATATAGAAGCTCCATGTTTAGCAGTTTGAGGAACCTCCAAACAGTTTTCCATAGTGGTTATACTAGTTTGCATTCCCACCAGCAGTGCAGGAGAGTTCCTTTTTCTCTACATCCTTGCCAACATTTGTTGTTGCTAGTTGTTTGAAGATGTGCCATTCTCACTGGGCTGAGGTGGTATCTCATTGTGGTTTTAATTTGCATCTCCCTTATTACGAGTGATGCTGAACATTTTTTCATATGCTTGTTGGCCAGATGGCATTTCATCTTTGAAGAAGTGTCTTTTTAGCTCTTCTGCCCATTTTTTGATGGGGTTGTTTATTTTTGTTGAGTTTCATCGGTCTTTGTATATCTTTGTGATCAATCCTTTATCACTAGTTTTGTGTGAGAAAATTTTTTCCCAATCAATGGGATGTCTGTTTGTCTTTTATATTGTCTCTTTTGCTGTAGAGAAGCTCTTTAACTTGATGTAGTCAAGCTCTTTAACGTGATGTAGTCCCATCTATTTATCCTTGGATGGCAAAGATTTTTAAGTTAAGTAAGTAGTGATTGCACCTAGATAAGGTAAGTGTTATAAAGGAAAGAGAAAGAGCTCAGATTCTTAGTTCATTTCCAAATATAAATCACTCAATGTCTATATTTCCAAGTGAGTAAAAAATTGATCTACAAATTACAGGTGGAAATTTCAAGCTTTTCACTGTATATTTGTTCAGCCTTACTTATACAATCTTTTGATCTTTTTTTTTTTTTTACTGTTTGGCACATATAATTAGGGTCTTCTGGTGGCTCTGACCATTTCTGTGTGTATGCAGATAGCATTGCTTTGACTTGGAAGCATTTCCCTCCCACTATTTAAATACTATTCATTATTCTGCCCTGTTTTCATAGTTATAAAATGAGCTGCTGAGATGAAATAAACTCTTCAAATGACTGACATTTTCTTAGCTCTATAATATTTTGGTTCTTTTAATTCAGCTAATAAAGGAGGAGGGCAGACAGTTCAACCTATATTTTCACTTCTAAGTTTTATTTTCTGTGCTTGGTTGTCATGATTAATTGTTTTTAGCTTTTCCTGTTATCAGAGTTTCAAACAGAAGAAACTGGAATGTAGGGGATGCATTACATGAAAAGTGAAATGTTTTGAAAGGGCTTTGAAGTGTTGAATAGGAATATTGTATTAAGAACATTCCACCAAATGGACTAAGCCTGAAAACTGGGCAAGCTGTGGATGTGCAGATGGTATTACTAACCATTACTCAAACAGAGAACACGGCCTATGTGTAGAGATCGATATGTCATATGTCTTTATACATTGGGATGTACCAAGAAGTTGTCAGCAGTTGTTATCTTTGTATGTATTACCCCCAAAGAGAATAGTCAAATTACTAATGTTACACAACCTAGAAGTTTCAGTTTAGTCTGTACCGATGTGAATAAATCCATTTAATTAATACATCTCATATGAATGAGGACACAGTTTCCATAAACACAATCTGACATAAAATGGTGTATTTGTTTGTGAATAAGCTGGGGACATAGAAAGGAAGAACCTCTCTCAGTCTTCATTGTTTTTAAAGAAATCTCCTTTATCCTAATATCAGCTTACAAATTAAAATAAACCTGTGTGCTCATATCACCCCACAACATTTTACTACTAGAATGTGAGCAGATTGCTCTGCTTCCGTCAACACTAATGTTAAAGTAAAGCAGAGAATCCTTTAGGTAGCTATGGCCATGACTAAGTCAGCTATTTGGAATAGTACAGAGAGGTGTTATTTCTCAGAGATAAGGAACAAAGAGGTCTTAATATCCGGCTCAGTCAAGGCAGGAAATTGCCTACTTCCTGAGCCAGAGTGGTAGAGGCTGTGGGATGGGAGCCAGATATTGGAGGGAAGAGGCAAGTAAGCACTGGAGACCTCAGAATTTTATGTTAGGGCACATGGACTTTGTATCAGAATGTCAAGAACTCATTTCATCTTTAGCACAGAAAGATGTTTGGCAAAGAATTAATTACACTAAATCATTCTTGTAAATGTCATGGATGTATATTCATTTCCAGAGGTGGATATTCATTCTCAAATGTTTCATTCCTGAACTTCCCCTGTCTGACTTGTGACAACATTTTAATTGTAAAGACTATCAATTATCCTGTTCATTCTAAATTCAACTCTAAAAGTGTAAAGTACCAGGTTGACCTTCCATCACTATTTCCTAATTACATACATGTGTTTTTAAAGACCATCAATCCAACACAAGAGCACTAACAAACTAGATTGCAAAGCACCTAGCCTCTTCAGCTTTCTTTTCCTCATTTGTAAATCAAGAGTATTGAAAAGGTTTGAGTTCTAAAAAAAAAAATAGCAGAATGCCCCAATATGCAAGCTACATGGTGGAAAAGGAAATCTTTGGGATCTTAGCTACCTCTCTATCTGCAATTATTAACTGTGTGACATTGGGAACATTTCCTAATCTAAAACTTGGTTTAACATTTGTAACTTGAATAATACATGAGTTCTAGAATTGTTATAAAATCAAATTACATAGAACATTAAAACTTCCAACAGACATATATACAATACATTTAGTATTCTTTTCTCTTTCTTCTTTTTCCAGTGTTAGACTTAATATATCTTACTACTTATTATAAGGGGAAAAGTTCAGATGGTAGTATTGAAAGAAAAAATATTAATTAACAGTCCTAAATATAGGATGAATTTAGACCAGCAAGATAAGGATGAACGGCATCCTAGTCAGGGAAAGAGGTGATCAGATGGATGCTAGATCTAACAAAAAGTTGTCTATGGAGACTAAATAGCCTAACACTACTGAAATGAAGACTACACTGATCAGGGTTAAGCTCTATATTTTGTCTATCAATTTTCACTCAGATGTGTGTATATTATACACAATATTCTCTAACCTTTTTTTAAAAATCATGAAAATTATTCATTCCATTATCTATACATGAAAGTCTTTCTTACACCTTTACTATTCATGATATATCTGCATTATAACTTATATAAGCAATACTCTATTGAATATTCAGGTGGCTACCATATTTTGTTTTTATTAACAAGACTGCAGTGAATATTCTTATGTATACATCATTTTACCACATGTGTTAATAAATTTATAGGTTATAGTTCTAAATGTGTAGTTGCTGGCTAAAGACTATGTGTATTTGTAATTTTGGTAAGTATGATTAAAATGCCCTGAAAACAGGTTTTATTGATTTAAATGCATGTAGTCTATGTTGGAGAGTTCTGGTTCCCTGAATTCTAGCCAATACAATTATCATATTCTGAATTTTGCTAGTCTTCGAGGTAAAAAAAAAAAACAAAAACGCTCTTTTTATTGTACTTTAAAGTAGCATCTCTCAAATATCTTTTCATGTTTTTAAAAGCTGTCTATATTTCATTTTCTGTGATCTGTCTGTTCAGGGATTTGTATTTCAAGAATTTTTATGTCTTTGTGACATTTTTTTGTAAATAAAACTTTCTCAAGTTAGGAGGGTGTCATAGTTATTTTGTAAATTTGGGCATTTATTATTTTTGTCTTCTCATTTTTGGATAAAAGAGAAGCCTTGCTATGTTTTTAAAATCCATATTTATGCTAAAGCCTCCCCACCTTTCCAGGGCAGCTGTTCCTCTGTCCCTGCTGCCTGAAAAAAAAAAAAAAATCATCCAGAGTATGAGAAGCAGAGGCACGGATGTTTTCCTTCCAAAGACAAAACAGTGTTTCTGTTTAATTTGTGCTAAGTTTTGGGGGGGATTTTGAGAATTAAATTGCCTTCAGTAACACTGAGGTTCTTCCTGTAGTTGGTGTAGCTTAAATTTCTAGAACCCCAAATAAGAAGCAGCAAGGGAGTTCTAACTCATTTAGATAACTTCCAGTCAATTCCAAGTGTGAGTGCCTACCACACTATATTGAGCCAGGCAGTGGGGATTCAGAGATCACTGAAGTGTGATCCTTGCTGAAGGCACCTTTAAGCCAAAAAAATTCATTGTTCCCTTAAGGAATTTAGTAAGTGGTGTAAATAAAAGGGGAAATGGAACGTTGGCCATGTTCAAATTAATCCTGCAAAGACTTATGTCCAGGAATAGAGATAGTTTTCCAAGGAAGGACAGTGACGGCACTTATCTTGCTTTTTGACTCTAAATGACCTAACACCAAAAGTGCTAGATCAATCCTCTAGCCATCTTTGCTTCACCTTGTTTATTAAAAAGAAACCTGCATTTGAATGTGGACCAAATGTGTTAAGCTATTATTGTATTAATGGTTTCCAAATTCCTTTTCATGCAATCACATTGCGGTTAGCTTTGAGCTTCTGTGTAAGGAAAAACATCAAACAAACATTAGATAGATTGTAGGGAAGCTAGTCTTTTGGGGTTGTTGCTTTTTTCTTTAATTTAAAAACTGTAAGTCATAGCAAAATGGGAACAGGGCACTCTCATCCTTATCTTGTCTTAACTCATAATGCAAAAATGGATTAGATGCTATGTTGGATTGTAACTGATTGTGTTTACACTTAAGAAAGGCAGTGTATTGTCGGGAGAAGGGCCTTTGGGGGAAGCTAGAGGATGCAAGTTTACTAAAACCAGAGTAGCTCTGGATAACTGGGAATATGAGCCTCCAATTTAATTTAGAAAATTCCTATTTGTATAGAAAAAGGTAACATCATCATCTTTTTTGGGGGGGGGGTTATAACTGGGAACTGGGGGTGGAAGGAAAGAGTGAGGAGCAGAACAGGTGGATTTACTGAAATACACTTCTAAGAAGAGCAGTGGACTAGATACCATATTTGGGTTAGTTCTCTTGCTTGGGATTGAACTCAGGACAGCAGTGACAGCGCTGGGACTTAACCCCTTCACCAGGGAGGCCCAAGAAAGATGTTCTTGACATGTTGAATTGATAGTGCATATCATTATTAGTGACAAGTAATTAATAAGAATAAAACCATTTTATTAGGTGAGCTGGAGAAGAAACTTCTAAAAGGTGTTGCTAAAACTGCCTGAGCTTCCCCAAAGTCACACCATGTTATATGAGTGAGCCAAGAATAGGTCACAGGTCTGCTGTGAGATACATATTTAGTTAGTCCTTGAGGATGCCGGGAGACACATGGACAAATACTGAATTAGTCTCCTTCACCCAATCTAGTGTAGAGGCTTTCAGGAAGACACAGGGTGACAAAATCACTTGGGTTTGTTTGGGACTTTCCTGGATTTTGCATTAAATGTCCTGTGCTTGGGAAACCCCTAAGTCCCAGGCAAACTGTCATCCTACCTCACAGCAGCCTGGGTGCAGCTGAGTCGGCAGGTCATGTAGGAAGAACCCAAGCAGCAGTTGGCTTGGCTGCTGTGTACTGCTGTGCCCTACAGTCTGGCTAGGAAGCTGCTTTTCTGCCTGATCGTAAAGCTCTCCAAAGTATGTTTTCAAAGGTATTTGTCCATTAACCTAATTGTCAAATTATTGGTGTAAAGTTGTTTCTAATATTACTTATTATTTCAAAGCTAGTAATGATTTCTCCCCTTTCATTCTTGAAATTTGTCACCAGTTCTAACACTTCTCTCTGTTTTTCCTCCTCCTTACTCTTTCTTCTCCTTTATCCTCCCTCCTCCCCTTCCATTTCTCTCTTCCCTTTTCCCTTTCCCATCTTCCTCTCCCTTTTTTACATCGAACTTGCTAGGAATCAGAATTTTGTGGTCTCATAGTGAACTGGCCATTTTAATATTAAAAAATATACTTATGTCTCTTATTTTTTTATTCTTAAAATCTACTTTGAAGTCAGTTATAGTCATATCATGTCTCTCTTGGTTAATGTTTTCTTGATATCTTTTTCCATTCCTTTACTTTTAAGCTCTATATACTTTTACCGTTATATTTTCTATAAGCAACCATCATTGCATTCTTTTAAAAATCGAGTCTGAACATTTTGTTAACTGAAATATTTTATTCACTTATATATGATTCAGTTGCTGTTATAATTGGGGTTAGGTCTATCTTACCTTTTATTGCCTATTTTTCCCTTTTGCTTCTGATTTTTTTAAAAAATTTTCTATCCTGCCTTCCTTTTAATAATCAGAATGTTTAATATTTCACTTCATCTCCTGTTATACTTTTATCATACATTTTAATGTCACTGCTTTAGTGGCTATCCTAAATATTATAAAATACATTCTAAGTTATCACCTATTAACTGCTTTTTCATCAGTGTGAGAAATTCTGAACCAGAACTATTTGCCATTATCATTTTTCTTCAGCTTAAAATATGTTCCATTTTTTCTTTATTGAGATAACATTGGTTTATTACACTGTTTATCATTTGGATTCAATCCACTTTAGAAAACTTTCTTACTGAACAATTGAAATGGGCTGTTTTTTGATAAAGATATGGAGAAAAAGGAAACCATGTCCATTGTTAGTGAAAAAGTAGATTGGTTCAACCCCTATGGAAAACAGCATGACAGTTTCTCAAAATATTAAAAATACATCTAACATTTATGATCCAGGAATTCCATTCCTAGGTATCTAACCAACAGTAATTCAGAGGGATATGTTCATGCCTGTGTTCATTGAAGTACTATTTACAATAGCCAAGCTATAGAAGCAAACTGTGTCAAAAGATAGATAAGTGGATTAGGAAAACGTGGTATATATACATAATAGAATATTACTCAGTTATAAAAAACCGGATGAACTCTTGCCTGGCTATTTTTAGACTGATATAGTCATTCTTTTGTTTTCCCACTTCCTTCCTTAAGCTTGATCTTTCATATTGCTTCACAGGTGGGCAGTTAAGACAAATACAGGGAAAGAAGGGAAGAGAGAGGAAGGGAAGGAGAGTGGGAAGGATAGAATGAAGGAATATGGAAATACTGTGGAAAAGATGAAAGTTATCTGAAAATAAAGTGAAGTTTTCAGCATCTCATCGCTGTATCTTTAAGAAAGTGATACACATGTCAATCCTCTTTTTATAGTTCACATTTTTTTCTTCTGAGATTATAAACATTTATCAATATTCATGTCTTCTCTCTTTTATCCTATGTGATTCATTGGGTAGTGTGGCAGTTTTCAAGTCTAAAATGGAAAGTATCTTCTTCTAGCATTCTAGTTATAGTTACAAATACCAAATTCAAAACATATGATTAGTGGAGTCATAGCATATGCATATTTAACTCATAAAATGCGGCCATACATGCTGCACGAGCTTAAAATAAAGACCACTTTGAATACAGTGGAAGATTTCACCCACCATTTCCCTCAGTGAACACATGAGCTAAACAGCATACAAGCAGAGCTGTATGAGTTCTCTCATGGAATGAGTTTCTTACTTCCCATACTCAGAGCCTGATCTCTAATAGAACACGGTACCATACTCAGTACACATTCATAGTTAGCTAGATGTTCTTTTAAATCCCAACATAATCCTGCCAACTACCCAGGGACATTTGCATGCCCTCAATTCACTATAGCAAATAGTTATCTTACAGAGTGTGATCTAATTGGAGGCCATATGCAGCAACATATTCCACAGACATTGTGAAAATTTTCCAATGGATTCCATCCTTTTTTTTCCTCCTCAAAGATTCTGATGATGTAAGATCAAAGTCTAGTCCATTGAAGAAACACCATGAAAAGTCTGTAATAGAAGCAGGCACAGTGCTTTATGAGGAGAGTCTTAAGAGTTACGTGGGAATAAATAGGTAGGCAAATGAACAGAAGCAGAACCTTTACACCAAGAGGAATAGCATGGTACTAAAGCATAAAATTATGCAAAATTCTTTAACAAGCAAGCTATTTCTTACACTTTAAAACAAGTGTCATTAAGGCTAAAAGAAGAGGAAAAAGGAAACCTATTTCATCAAGTAATAGAAATATTCTTTTAAGAAATTTGAACTCCATTCTTACCCAAAAAAAAACCTGTCATCATTATGGGTCCAAATTACCTTGGTCAAAGTTTCGCAAATGTGTTTGTGAAAAACTTTGACCTGTGCTATTTTGGACTTCAGCCCACATACTAAATATGGGATCTACATGATGATGGCTATTCCAGCCCAAGTTTAAAGCTCTTTCAATTCTACCATTTTGCATTTCATGGTAGATTCCAGTTACTTGTTAGACAGATGGTTAGATCAGTGGAGTATTTTGCTCCTTACTGCTCTGAGCATGATCTTCCCTTCCCTGGTTTTAGGACAGTCCCACCCTGACAGTGATGCTTAGCCTTTCCTTTATTTGGAGTTTCAATATGGTGGCAAATCTAAAGAGTTGTCAAACACAGACAGTTGGAATGCAGAATTACTGGGCTGTGAAATTTCTGTGGAAAATTCAAAACACCCTGCACTTAACACAATGCCAGAGCTGATTAGTGCATTTATTGCTAAGCCCCCAGGGACACCTGCAGGCTTTTACCTTCAGTCTAGAACTCCTGGCCTGAGGGAAGGTGTAATGCCACGTTAGTTCCGCACTCTTTCTATTAGACTTTACTCAAAGCCGCCGACACCAGATGTGTTACAAACGAACATTAATTCTCCAGCATCTGGATCACATGTACAATGAGGGGCAAGATTTATGCCCTGCTGAAGCATTCCCCGGTTTTTAGCACAGAAGTGATTGAACTCCAGATGTTAACAAGATGCAGAGACCTTTTAGTATGATTAAAAACATGATTTCTTGTTTTGCTCATGACAAAAACCATTGGATTAACTTATTAGAAGTGGAGCTGCCGTCCTGCTCATTGGAAGCTGTGTCTACTTTGGCTATTGGAACTTGTCGTCGAAGATTTTATGAAGAAAGAATGACTAACCAGAACTCCTAAAATCATCAACTTCAAGGACCTTCTCAAAATCAGGGGTCACCTAGGTGGAAATTTTCTAAGAATTGTGATGAAGGTTTAGATGAACATGAAAATTAGCACAAATGTTTAGTACAAATTTAGCACAAATAATTCACTTACTGTGAATTATTCACATTAGTATCTGCTCCTTTTCAGTAATTGTTTCATTACTGATAAACATGGAGCTACAACCTTGGACCTTTCCAGATAGAATGGTGCTTCAAATATCAACTCTGTTCTTCCCTTCCTCAGTCCTTGCCTTTGTTAACCTTACAAGGAAGAAGACAAGAGTCTTATTTTACAGTGGGACAGCTGAGAACCAAGGAAATCTAATGTTTTGACAGAAGCCTCAAGACCAGTTAACAATGAACTTTCTGCATTCTAGTCTTTTGTTGGCAAAACACAGTATTTTCTTAATGATAAGATAAATTTTGCCCATAATCATCTCTTTCCATAGTTGGAATGCATCTCATATTCTGTATGATCATTTAGTGACCTTTAATTTTGTGCCCACCATTGTTATTAAATTATGATACATCAGTTACATTTTTTATTGCCTGAAACTTTGAACTAATAAGCACTCATCTGGATTAGTCCCAGAATTTGGAAATCTTTGTAAAATATGTTAATTTCCTTATGGAGAAAATATCTTCTTGTGGAGGTACCCCTTTTGTTAAGAGTTTTAATTCCATTATTGTAATTGTGGAATCTTTTTTTAAAGACTTATTTATTTATGCATACTGAACTGGGGTACAAACCAGAGCTGCAGGGGCAGTGAGAGGATTCACCAGAGACACAGTGGGGAGCAGAACAGGCAGATGGATGAACTACACTGCTGAGGGGTGCAGCTGGTGAGACAGAGAGGTCTGCTGCACCATGTGGATCACCTCAGGGGCCAAGGATTGAACTTGTACTGAAGTGGTGCGGCTAGCTTGCAGTGTTGCGTCCTTACCTACTGCGCCACCAGGGAAGGAACAAGGTACGCATTTTATGGTGTTCTAGTATTACCAACTGAGGATAAAGAAGGAACTCAACTGGTTTTAATATAAAACTTTAAAAAACAAAATATGTTCAGACCGAATAGCCTTCATTAATCATGAGTTTGTCAATTTCTAATATACCATTCAAGAGTTTGTGGGCTTACTATATGAATATGACTTTTAAGACTTTTAGTTTCCATTTAACTTTCAGTGCTTTTGGTTATCCTGTTACAGTTTCTCCCAAAACAAACAAAAAAAATGTTTTTATATCTCTTGTATGACTCTGAAGAATATAATAAAATACCTACTAAATGTGTAAGTTAAAAATAGCATATTCAGGGCCCTCCCTGGTGGCACAAAGGCAGAACTCTCTGGACCCATCGCTCTGCTCAGCAGTGTGTTTCAGTCAGTCTCCCTGTTCTTCTCCCCACTCTGTCTCTGGTGGGTCCTCTCACCACCCTCACCTCTTTCCTGTGTCCTGTTTCTTGTATGCAAAAATAAAGAAATCTTTTAAAAAATAGCATATTCATAATCATGAGTAATGAATCATCCCTTACAAATTTATCAGTGCCTAGAATCAGAGTCAGGATGTCACTTTTCCCAAATTGATTTGCTGACAGGTTTTTTGTCAGTGATTTCAAATTTCTCAGTCCCATTCATTCAAGTTTGAATTCAGTAATTCAATAAGCAGTTAAGAAATATTGTGAGGAAAATACATCCAGGTAATAGAGCATTGATACTGAAGAAAGCAAAATTCCTGTTCTCATGGAATCTACTTTCTTCCAGAATGTGCAGTGGTGCGTGTGGCAGGTGTCAGATGATGATGAGTCAAAAAAATCAGGGGAAAGAGTGATTGGGACCTGGAAGGGGAAAAAGAGTGCATTTTGGGGAATAATAGGAATCATTAGATTATATAAGAAGAGGCCAGGATGACCTCTCTGACAAGGAGACACCTGAAAGAGACCTGCAGGAATGAGAGCCGAGCAGACTGGGAAAACCCCACTTTTTTTCCACTGTAGCTCCTACTGCTAATGTTAATAGATGAACAACAACAACAACAAAGCAAAGGGTCTTGCAGCAACAGAATTAATTCCTGAACATTTTGCAACTATCTTTTGTAAACTGTTCCTTGAGATATCCTTCCAGTTCCTAAGAAGCTAGTTAATCAAAATATGCCTATCCAGGCCCTCCCTAGTGGCACAATGGGTTAAATAAAGCACAGCACTGCAAGCTGTCTGTAGCTGCTTCCATTCTATTTGATTCCAGGGCAGAGGTGACTTATATGGCGTGGCAGACCCCTCCTTTTTTGCTCCCTGTTCCCTTCAGCAGTGTACTTGATCTATCTGCCTATTTTGCAATCCACTCTGTTGCTGATGAATCCTTTCACTGCATCTATGGCCTATACCCCAGTTCTATATACTTAAATAAATAAATCTTTAAAAAATGTGCCTATCAAACAAGTCATTATTTTGGAATAAGGTTTGTCAATGTGGCTTTCTAAATAGAATTCTTATAAGTCAAATTCCAGAAAAATATATCCTTTAACCTAATCCAATTTTTCTTTATCTAGATTTTTTTTGTTTTTAAAAATATTGATTTATTTATGCATACAAGAACTGGGGTACAGGTCAGAGGTGAGGGGTGAGAGGATTCACCAGAGACAGTGAGTGGGGAGCAGAACAGGAAGATCTGCTGAAATACACTGCTGAGGGGAGCAGCAGGCAAGACAGGAGAGGTCTGCTGCGCCATGGGGGTCATTTCCTTGAGCAGGGACTGAACTCATGCTGCAGTGGCTTCATGATGCTGTGCTTTAATTGTGTCACCGGGAAGGACCCATTATCTAGATTTTTTTTTTTTTTAAAGATTTATTTATTTGTACAGAACTGGGGTACAGGCCAGAGATGCGGAGGGTGAGAGGATTCACCAAAGACAGAGTGGGGAGCAGAACAGGCAGATCGACGAAGTACACTGCTGAGGGGAGCAGCGGGCGGGTCAGGAGAGGTCTGCCACGCCATGTGGTCACCTCTGGGGCAGGCGGGTATCGAACTCATGCGGAAGTGGCTTAAGCTTCTTAGTGCAGTGCTTTAACCCGCTGCGCCACCAGGGAGGGCCTATCTAGATTTTTTTAAGTGACATAAATATGCCTTAACTTTATGTGTAGATATTTTAACAGAGATATTATTTATAAGATTTGTATTTATTTGTAAATGAAATACTTTTTTAAAAAGATTTATTTATTTATGCATATAGAACTGGAGTACAGATCAGAGATGCAGAGGTGGTGAGAGGATTCACCAGAGACAGAGTGGGGAGCAGAACAGGCAGATCAACAAAGTACACAGCTGAGGGGAGCAGCAGGCAGGTCAGGAGAGGTCCACCATGTGGATCACCTCCGGGGTGGGGATCAAACTCATGCTGAAGAGGCTTTAGCTTCTTAGTGCTGTGCTTTAACTTGCTGCACCACCAGGGAGGGCCCATAAAATAATTTTATTAAAATAATAAAATAAAAAAAATAATAATAAAATAAATATTAATATATTGAATGCCTACAAATAATTAATGATGATATGATAAATTGTTAGTAAGTGGTAGAAATAGAGAAAATGGTGTCAGTGTACAGAATAAATCTCAAAAATGAATTAAAAGTTTAGAAAATTTGGAATTAATTATAACAATTGCATAGCAAGTTTATAGATTATATTTATTATTTTAAGGTCACCTTTGCTGAAATATAAATTACATAAACTTACATAGACTAAGGTGTACATATTTTAAGTGAACAATGCGTAACTATTCAAAAATATACAGACCCATGTAACCATTATCCTATATAAATTATTTTCATTGCTTCAAAATTTCTTCCTGCCCACTTGTTTTTGATCTCCCATTCCCTTACACACACTCAAGTACCTACTGTCTGCTTTCTGTCATTATAACTTTGCCTACTCTAGATTTCATATAATAGAATGTACCCACAATATAATGAAGTGTACATCAAATATAATAATATGTGCTCATGTTTCTAACTTAGTTTGAATATTACTGAAAATTCATGTTGTTCCATGTGTCAGTAGTTAATTCCCTTCTAAATATTTTGGCTGAGTTGTACTTATAAGTTATTTACTTATTTGTATGTTAATGGACCTTTAGTTAGTTTTCACTTTGGGATCATTATGAATAGAGCTGTTAAGAACATTTGTATGTAAGATTTTTTTTGTTGTTGACATGCTTTCAGATTTTATTGGCAAAATATCTAGAAATAAAATCAGTAATTCAAATGGTAATTTAATACAAATTCTCAAACAGTTTTCCAAAGCCATGTAACACCCATAATAAATGTATGAGGTTTCCTTTCCTTTCATCCACAAAAGGAAAGAATTTTGTTGGTTTGAATTTTTAAAATCATTCTAATGATGTATGTGTTATAATGCTTCATTGACGGTTTGTGTTTCTTTGATCACTGATTATGTAGAACATCTTTTCTCTTACTAATTGGCCATTCAAATGTTTTCCTTTGTATAGGTTTGTTCAAAAATTTTTACCCAGTTTTGAAAAATTGGTTTGTTTATTTTCTTAGAGTTGTAACATTTTATCAGTTTGCTTAGAATTAATGTTTGCATAGTACACTTTTCTCTTTCTCTTACTTTCAGACTACATGTTTTTTACTTAAAATGCATTTCTTTTAGACAGTAGTTTTTTTTTTTTTTAATCCAATGTGACAATCTCTGCCTTTTAATTGGGTGGCTAACTTATTTGCATTTAGTGCAATTATGATTGATAATGTGGTTAGGTTTGCTTCTAACATCTTGTTTACTATTTTAAATACATTTTCCTTTTTTGATAGCTATTTTCTTTGTATAACAAATTCTAAGTCAGAATTTTTATAATTTATAAATGATATTATCATTGATAATGATATGACTATGTCTTTACTCTGCTTCTTGATGATGTATGGTTTATGGCTACAATTTTTATGAAATTTAGAAAATTCCTAAGTTTATATCATTGAATAATTTTTTACTGGGAACCTATATATATATATATATATATGAATATAATATATACACATATAAATATATATATAAAACCACACACTATAGGTAATACAACTCATTGAGTATTGCCTTTTTCTTCAGTCATTTCCACTGTGTTTCAGAAATTGGATAGTTTTGTAATTGGTGGCTAAAGCCAAAAGACTTACAGGTGGTGGTGCTCTCTGAATGGGCTGCTGATGAGGATAGATAACTCCAAGAAAATGTTAAAAAATGGGATGAAGCAAAGGATAAATGATTCAAGTGAATGCAGAAGTGTGAGGAGTGGGGAGTCTTTGTAATTTAGCATTTGGGGTTAGTGGATTTGCGCCCCCACTATGCCAGTCTCTCAGAAGCACGTTGTGACCTGGCAGAGAAGACAGAGACTTGGAGTTAAGCCTTTTACTCAGCTGCATGAATGCGGCCACTTGTTGGGGCTCTGTAAGTAGCCAAGCAACTGAAACTGTGTTCGGTTTTACTGTTGTTGTGGCCTGGCAAAGAAGACAAACAGGCAGGAGCCAGGAATCTTACTGAGCTGTGGCCTGGTGGAATAGAAAAAGACCCAGGAGCCAGGCGTTTTGTTGAACTGCAACCTGGCAGAGACAATGGAGACCTTGAGCCAGACATCTTACTGAGCTGTGGCTTGGTAGAAAAGACAAAGAGCCAGGTGTCTTTCTTGCTGAGATGTGAGTGTGGCTGCTTGTCCAGTTGTTTGGCTACGATTGTTTTGAGCATCACTTGTCTGGTGTTCGGCTGGGGAATCCCAACAACTCATGGAGCATCTCCTGTTGTATCTTCTGCTGTCTTTGTAAGTTGGAACTTGGTCTATCGTCTGGCTGCCAAATGTCCACAGTGGCAAGAAGATGCCACATGGCCTGTTGTTTGGGAGAGGAACTCTATGTCCTCAGTGGTGGGAAGACATCATTTTAACTGCTTTTGTGTAGGACTGAGAAACACTGGACATGCCTTTGGGTGAGGTAAATGGCCATTTTTGGCCTCAGTATCTCTTGGTTTTTTCCCTGATTTATTAAATACATCCTTTTGTTGCTTCCTGAGCCTGAGTAGTCTTGTAATTTTGTGTGTGCAGTTAAAGAACTCAGACAGTGACCGGTAAATTATTTGGGCAGTGTCCTTGGCCAGGTTTAGTGCCTCCTGCTGCCCTGTCAGTTTCTCTTGAAATGACTTTAAGTTCACACTAATTTTTTTTTCCTTTAGGAATATATCTAGAGCCCTCCCTGGTGGTGCAGTGGGTTAAAGTGCAACACTGCAAACTAGCAGCAGCTGCTTCAGTGCTGGTTTGATCCTTGGCCCTGGAGGTGATCCACATGGCACGGCAGACCTCTCCTGTCTTGCCTTAGCGCTCCTCAGCAGTGTACTCCAGTCAGTCTGCCTGTTCTGCTCCCCACTCTGTCTCTGGTGAATCCTCTCACTGCCCCTGAGCCTCTGGCCTGTACTCCAGTTCTGTATGCACAAATAAATAAATCTCTAGAAAAAAAAAAAAGGAATATGTCTAAGCTAATGTTATTTCCATTTACTGATGTTCCAGACATGAACTTCATTTCTGGAAGCTCAATTTTATTCTTCTCTACACTGCCATTTCTCTCATTCTTAAATTAATGTTTTAATTCATGATCATATTTATGATAGCTGTTTTAATAGCCTTGTCTTCTAATTCTACCATTGTTATAATTTCTATATTTGTTTATAAGGATTCATTTTTCTTTTGATTATGGATCCCTACCAAAGTTTCCAAAGTTCTTTGAGAATCTTGTATTTTTTGATTGTGCATATTATATTGATGAGTCTATAATTTTGTTTCCTTACTTTAATAGTATTGAATTTTGTTTCAAGTGCCATTCAAATTGAAATTTATCTTAATTCTCCTATGCAAGTACTAACCAGGCCCTACCTTGTTTAGCTTACAAGAAAGATCAGGCACATTCAGGGTGGTATGACTATAGGCTAATTCTATATTATTCTTAATTCTTTTGGGTTTACTTTTAAGTTTCCTTAGTGGAAGTCTATAGTTGTCTTCTAGAGTTAGTTTAGTTCTACAACTAAGGTACAGTTATTCTTGAATATAAACTCCATTTTAATGTTTATTCCATGAACTCCATGCTAGAGGAATTCAAAAAGTTCTCTCCATTCTGGATGATGGAATATAAATGTGCTGTCAGGAGAAAAACAGAAGGATTTCAGAGCTAATATCATTTACTTAACTTTTTACAGAAAGTATAGTCCCTATGTCTGAAAATAGACATTTATTTAATATTTATGTTTTACCAAGTTTTCTAGTTGTTTATGGGATAAAAGCAGGTCAGGTACCATTATCCCTCATATCTAGAAAAGTAATCTTTATATTATTTTAAAAACTTAATAGTTTATATATTTCCTACAACGAGTGTCTATTACTCAGAAAATAATATAATATTATTGTTTGAGTTTCCTACTGCTTCTGTAACAAGTTACTACTAACTTGGTGACTTTAAAAACACATTTTTATTATCTTATGGTTCTCTAGGTCATAGGTTCAGCAAGAGTCTGGGGTAATATCAAGATGTTGACAAGGTTGCATACTTTTAGAGGCTCTAGGGAAAAACTGTTTCTTTGCCCTTTCGAATGTTTAGAGGTTGCTGCATTCCTTGGCTCATGGCCAATTTCTCCATCTTCAAAGTCAGAAGTATAATATCTTCAAATCTCTGCCTATCTGACTCTCCTGCTCCTATCTTTCACTTAAAGAGGAAGATAATCCAGTATAATTTTCTCATCTCAAAAGTCGTAATTTAACTATCATAAATATCTTCACATGAGTTTCTTTGCTTATATTCTCCTTCCAAATGACTATTACTAGATGTGTCTTCCTAGTGATTGATTAGGTATTTTTGATACCCTCTAATGTCCGTAAGTTAAAAGTCAATTTAGTATATAGTGCACCCAACCCCTCCCCCCAACTTCCACTTACCAATATAAATCTGTCTAATCTCAAGTCCAGTTTCCTATTATTTTGCCTTCCTTGACTATTTCAGCTTGGCTTGTTTAAAAATTCAACATGCTTGAATTTCTACAGTAGTTTTGTATAAAAGACTATAGTAATTTGTAAAATTTATAAAAATAACTTTTTTTTTTTAAAATGTCTTTTTGCAAATATATCCTTCGATGTTTCATGAACTAAATTTTCCAAGTGTAGAATTCATGTTGGCATATCTTTGAATCCTTCATAAAATACACTATCAATAATGATTAACAAATATCTATTTGTGAGTGATTTTAGGGCTACACACTTTCCAGATATCTTCTTCCTTTTTTTTTTTTTTTTTTGAGGTGAGGTTGACATGAAATCACTCATGTTTCCTAATAAGTAGTGTGTATATGTTGTTTTTACTTTAGAAAAACTTTGCTGTATCTTTATAACTTTTTGTAGGCTAAATTAACTGTCTCCATTTGAGTAACTATGTTATTTCCATAAAGTAGTTTCAATTACTGTTGGACAGAGTCTGGTCTCTTCATTTCTACTTCTGTGCTGTTCTCTGGCATCTCAGAATTTGACTCAACAGTTCTTATTTAAAAAAATCAGTCTCCAGGGCCCTCCCTGGTGGCGCGGCAGGTTAAAGCACTGCACTAAGAAGCTTAAGCCACTTTCGCATGAGTTCGATTCCCACCTTCCCCGGAGGTGACCACATGGCGTGGCAGACTTCTCCTGACCCGTCTTCTGCTCCCCTCAGCAGTGTACTTCATCGATCTGCCTGTTCTGCTCCCCACTCTGTCTCTGGTGAAGCCTCTCACCGCTCCTAAGCCTCTGGCCTGTACCCCAGTTCTGTATGCACAAATAAATAAATCTTAAAAAAAAAAAAATCAGTCTCCATCCAGCCATCTTAGCAACCACACAAACTATGATAATAATTTTTCTTTAAACTGACCTCACTCTTTCATTTTTTTTTTTTAGCAAAGTAATTGTCTTATATCTCATGGATCCAATCTATTTTTCTTTTACAACAAGACATAAAGGGTCCTTATTTCTTTTAGTAAACTCTCTTATATTCCCTAGGCCTCTGTTTAGGTCACACTTCTGTACAAAATAAGAAATACAAAGTATTTCTGTTGTTTAAATTTGGACTGTTTTAAAAACTGTCCCACATAGCTCTAGAATTGACTCACTGTTAAACATCATGGAAAATCTAGTTGTTTGGCTGAACCCAGAAGCAGGGTTTGGGGAATGATGATAATTATAGCTCATTATGAGCCCAGGTCAAGTATTTAATTTTTCTTTGTTTTTGTTTTTCCAGCCACAAAAGGTAGAATCTGTTGGGAATAACCAGAAGGTCTACTGCAAAGGTTAGAGAAAGTTGCATTTATTTTGTAAACATAAGGCTATACATAAAAGTTAGCTATAGCTGCCCAAACTGCTACAGGGAATAGAGCCTTCAGATTGCTCTAACACAGAAACAAATATATTCCCAACTCCATTTTCCACACCAAATTCCGTAAGACAATTTTTTTTTCTTGAAGTAAATTTGGCTTGCATTATTATTGGTATTTGGAAGCATAGGATCATCCTCTCACTATTGCCAGCATAGTGTACCTGCCCTCAAATCCCCCACTGCCTTAGATTATTATTCTTTACTTCCTGTTCTCAGTGATAATTTGAGAGAGTTTAATGTCTCAAAAATAACAATGATAATGGTGATGAAAACCATAGTTGCCATTTCGAGCCTTTGAGAATATCAGATATCGAATCAAACTTTACAAAACTCTTGGGAGGAGGTATGCTTATTTCCCTTGCAGAAAATAAATAATAATAAAAAAATAACTGAGGCTCAATTGGGATAAATAACTTTACCCCAAGTTAGTTCTGAAGTCACAGAACTAGTGAGGGCAAAATTCTAATCTCTTTGACCATAACCCAAGCTTGAATCCATAACCCGCTTACTGTATCATTCCCAAGTGACCAAGGCACTGGGCATATAGCAGAAAATTTTTTTCTGCTATATGTGGAGTTTTCTCCTGCTTTACTGTGACATTTATGATCACTAGTCTGATAGTCATGCTCAGTATATTTTAAGAGAAAATACCTGCAGGTTTCTACTTACTTAAAATTTGCTTTAAGTATGTGAACCTATGTTTTTCATTGGTTTTATTTTCCTCCCTCCTATCCTCTCTCCCTTCTTTCCTTTCAGTGGTTTTGGACTTCAGCTCTAATACAAGAAGGACTTATTGAGTTGCTGTCTACGTTCACCACCTATTTACTATGTCTCCATTACATTACAGCAATATTTTGGACTCATTCAAGACAAACCTTTGTTTTTTCTTGACATGTCATCTAAATAATAGTAGTACCTTCTATTTACTGGACAATTTGTTACTCATATCAGAACATCTCCCTAGGCAGTTGTTATTCAAACTCATTGGTACCAATGTAGAGATTAAAGCACTTTCGCTACATAGCAGGGGAACTCTCTTTAATCCTTGATTATCATGGAAACAAAGTTGGCACAACTGGTCATGGGCTAGATTGTCACCCAGAAGGTTCTGAGCTATTTATATATTCATTATGTATTTATAAACCTCTTTCTTGCTAGTAATATTAAGGTTTTGGACCCTTGTCAGATTCTACCAACCCATTCATGTGTCTGACAATTAAATACTGAACAGAGATATGAATATTCTAGCCATGCTCAACCATCTTTACATACTTCTACAGTTAAGTAGAATTTGTCCCTGGGCACAGGACTCTGGGATCTTATAAACTCAGCTTGAGATTTTAGGTTAATGATCATATACATATTTTTGGTTTTATGTTTTTAGTTTTATTAATTTAGAAGTATTCCTCCTTGGAAAATCTTGGTTCACACTCATTTTCTCCCTTTGTCTTTTACTTTCTTGAATAACTTCAGCATCCACTCATGAATTCTTTCCTCTTAGCAAGCTTTAATGTTATTAAGAGCTCTGGCAGGCTTCATTTTATAGGTAAGGAAATTAAGATTCAAATAAGTAAATAACTTCCTTAAGGCCACACAGCTAGTAACTGGTAGATCTGGGATTTAGATATACATGTGTGTGTGTGTGTTTGTATACATGTGTTTATGTATATATACATGTGGGTACACACATATGTATGTTGAGTGTGTGCGCACACATTTGATTTATATATACACATGTTATACATACTCTGTGTATGTATATGTATACATACACACACACACAAACTCAAAAGTTGTATTGCCAACCACAGTTTTATCCTTGCACTCTTTAAAAATTTCCTTCTATGCATTTATTGTTAAATTAATCACATGAAATTTTGACTTCTCTGAAATAGTGTGGAACACCTGGCACCAACAAATTTCTGGTCTGTAAGCATGTGAATGATAAAAACACATAACTATTCCTAATGGTTCTTTTATTTAATGATGGTTCTGATCCACTATAAAATTTAGTGTTTCTAATATATTCAATTTCAAGAGAAAATCTTCTATTGTCATTGGGAAGCTCTTTGGACTTATGTTTAGCTCTTCATATCTTGCACCACTTCCCTAAACCATGAAGAAGAAACCTTGTTTTATAAATAAACCTGCAATTTTTGAATGACTATGTATAATTAATACACTAACATATCTAAGGAATTCTTTTTTAGTATATGTGAGCTATCCAAACTGCCTGTGTTTCAGGTCTCGTTGTGTACACTTGCTTATCAAAAATAGGTGAACAAAAGCATGACTTTTACTGATAGCTGTTTCGAACTTACAATTTTTTCTAATGTTACCTGAGTGGAGAGTAATGGGATTTTTGAAAGGGCCCTGTGAAAACATAGATCTTTTTTGGAGTGAGGTAAGGGTTTAAAGTAACAGGAGCCCTCATGATTAGAAGCATGACACCCAAGCTCAATTAAAGAATCACCAAAAAAGGACCGTGGGTACAATGTGGTGCAGTGGAAAGAGCAATACATGAGATATGGAGGGAGTGAGGGAGGAAGGGAGGAGGAAAATAGAGGGAAAGGAATGTTACTTATCAGAGTTTCCTAATTTATGATGTCAAGTCTATTATAAAAGACAACAGAATAATCAGAATTTTGAAGAAAATTCTTTGGTATTGATTTTAACAGATTTTTAAAAAGATTTATTTCTTTATGCACACAAGAAACTGGGGTACAGGCCAGAGGTTCAGGGGGTGAGAGGATTCACTAGAGACAGAAAGGGGTGCTTCAGATACAGCAGATCTACTGAAACACACTGCTGAGGGGAGCAGCGGGTGGGACAGGAGTGGTCTGCCACACCATGTAGGTCATCCCCCTGGCTGGGGATCGAACTTGTGTTGCACTGGTTGTGGATAGCTTCACAGAGCTTTGCTTTAACCCATTGTACCACCAGTTAGGGTCCTGTTTTAACAGATCTTTATTGTATTTTTTCCTTAATATTTTAACTTTTTTATTAATTTGCCAGTCATTGTTACTCAAGTATGAAAATACTAATGTGAAAAGATGTATATATGTCTACACTCACAGCCCCAGTATCCTAAATTGTCAAATCATATGAAAAAGATTCTTATGAATACACAGTCATAGAATTCAATTCAGAGAATCTGATTTAGAAGGATTAGACTAGATTGGAAATCTCTATACTTTGACCAGTTGCCTAGGTGAGTCTGTGGTCACACAAAGAATCTGTGGCAACCACACACAATGTTCTGTGCTTCAATGCTTTGGTGGACTTTTAGTGCGACTCCACTAAGCCAATCCTCCCCTTAAAACCCCTGTGTCAAGAGGGGGAAGGCCAGCATCCCAGCTGCAAGTCTCTCATTTAAGGTTCTTGCTGTAGCCAGCAGTGTCTTTGGAGTCTAGTTCAAAGCTGAGAGAGTGAACCAGGGATCCGGGAGCCATTGGTGGAGGGGCTGGCCTGAAGGAAGTGAAGTGTTTCAGCCAGAATGTACTGACGCACGACCAGGAAACCACAAGACTGGTGAAAACCTTTCCAAGCCTGAGACCTATGATCAAAAGAGGTACAGGAAGCAGCTCTGCCAAGAGTTCTTTCTGCAGCTGGCTGGAACCCCAATCTTCTGGGGCTCTCTGAGTCAACTCTATGAACAGATGCTGTCACCCAAGGAGCCATTACTAAAGCATTTTCTTACCTTGCTCAGTAGTAATCCCGTTGGTGAGTGGGAGTGAGTTGCTGTCTCTTGTTCTCTTTTTTGCTTTTTTCTTTTGGGAAAGGCTGACCTCTGATTGCTTACTCTGATTTTTCAGAAGTCACAGATCACTGACTTCTGCCAGCTGGCTATTGTTTGGTGCTCAAGGCCTCTATACAAGCAACATGTCTTCAGACTCTTAACTATATGTAGATCATGCAGTCAGCACATATCAATAACCTGAACTTCAACGGAAATGAGCTTCGTTTATTGATTGAGTCATAACCATCACCCCTTCTCCCAGGCCAATCTTTCTTTTGTTCCTTATGAGAATAGACTCAACTAGGAATTGCATTTAGATCCCTGTAACAAATATAGATCATGTCTGGATACAAGGTTAAAATAATTGTGTTCTTGTGAATTCTCTCTTTCCTTGGCCAGAGTAACTGCCAGCTGCCATGTAATAAATCACATCATCATATAGCAGATCCAGTAAATAGCTGAGACTAGCAGGATGACTGAACTCTGTCCTGAGAGCTAAATGACAGAGAAATTGGAATGACTATGGAACACTTCAAGTTGATTTCTAGGTAATGGGGTATTTTTCCTGGAAAGACAACAGAATAATTCTGAACTATTGATTCTGTCATGGGTACAGGCTCCCATGTAGAGGAAAATAAGCAAGTGTGATGAATTTTTCACTTGGCTTTCAGCCTGTTTTCTTTCTTTTAGCCTTGCATGGTGTGCTTCCATTTTTATACTTTAAACCCTGATTAGATGACCCCGAAATATTACTCATGTAGCATAAAATCTACAATCTTAATCTGCTTGTTACCAATCAGCAAGTTTGAGCTGGCCAATAGCTTTTTTGGATACAGTGTCTTGAGTTTTGACTTAGGTTTCAATCAGTGTAGGAGACATGAAAAATTCATGGAGGGGGAGTCCGTAAAGACTTCAGAGGTCAAGATTTGGAGACTGTAAAGACAAACTGCACCATGGCAATCAAGTGCTTTCTGAATTCCTCCTCTGCTGGGACTGTAACATAGCAGAGAGAATTTGTAAACACATTGTGCTCCACTGTGTTTTGAGAAAAATCTTTCTTGGGGGAAATGCTAACTTTGTACACTGCTGACACCAAGCATTTGAAAATAAAACCATTTTTTCCTCTCTCTTATTCCTCCACTTTTGGCTCAGTTTATTCTACCAAAACACACTTCAAAAGACTTCTTTATAGAAAGAATGTTTCAAAAATATAATATTTCCATCTGTTATTTCAATAATACATGCTCTGGGACTCTGTTTATGAACCATTTTCTTTTCTTTGCTCCCATTTAGATGTATAAATATGTGATTCAAAAACCCTGAGGAATAGTCAGTCAATTGGGTCGTCAAATTGTGAACATTCCTAACCCTGTAATTTTGTCTGTAGTGGGCACCTCCTGCTGTGGAACTAACTGCTGAGGGATTATAGCCATGTAATCCTCAGACTGTTCCATCTCAAGGTTACTATGAAGTGGAGAGAAGGAAACAGTTTTAATTTTGATAAAATAAACTTTATTTTGTGACTTTATTATTTGTTTTTCTTTCTCCTTTCAACACTTCATAATAGACGTCTCTGGTAATTTGAAATCAGCCTCCCTGGTTGAGGTGCCCTAGGCCACCCCATATTTTTGTAGCTTTTTTAAGAGGTAGTCACACAGTGTTTGGGCCTGTCATTTTAAAGTGCAGAACCTGATTTTTTTCAACTTCACACGAACCAAAACAAGTCATGTAGTGAATCTTATTAAACACACTCAAATGGTTCTTTTCCAATGGGTGGCAACAAAGACTTATGAACATTGTCCTGCCACCCATATACATTGAAAATGTTAAGCCATGTGCAGAATTTTAAGTTACTTTTCTGTATGTTAGCTTTTGCTCCCCAAACCTTAATCTCAGCAATTATTAAAGCATGAATTTCATTGGAAACCCCTCTTTGATATAAGCTCGAACATATTGCTCAGAATAAAAGATCTTTTCTCTGTATAGTTGAAAGCCATATCTATTGAATTTCATTATTTATTTTGTTTAAATATATTTATTGTATCATCCTTCACTTTTGTACAATGTATGATTTCCTCGAGAAATTCCCACCACCAGTTCACCTGTGGACCATCACTGTAGCACCTTGTGCTCTTCCCACTCCTGTCCTAACCCTTCTCTCTCCTCCTTCACTACAGAGTGTATCTGATCTATAGTTGCCTGATGATTTTGATTTTTACTAGAATAAAAGATCTCTATGGATGAGATTTAATATAGTTTGAATCAAGGTCAAATGGATCCCTTGTAGTATGGGGAGAAGTTGTGTTGGATAGAATAACATAAAAAATCATATAAAATTTTATGGTTGGAAGAAGAGAGAAAATATTTTTCAAGATAAGAAATATTTTCTTATTTCTTCTTAAAAAGAGTTAGATACACACTTAAACCTAATTATTAAAATGTAGTAGCCAATATTTCTGGAGACAACTGGACAAAGATGTAGTAGAACTATAAAAAGGTCTACAACTTTGACCAAGAATTTATGCTTTAGAAATTTACTTGGGGAACAATCAGACAATCATGACAGAAAAGTAGATATTCAATGATGTTTATCACTGCATTATTTAAAAATGTGAAAGATATAAAAAGTTTAAATTGGAAAGAAAACCCATCGAGTAAGATATCATGAATATATTTAGTTTTTTTTTTTAAAGACTTATTTATTTATACATACAACACTGAGGTACAGGTCAGAAGTACAGGACGGTGAGAGGATTCACCAGAGACAGAGTGGGGAGCAGAGCAGGCAGATCGATGAGGTACACTGCGGAGGGGAGCAGCGGGTGGGTCAGGAGAGGTCTGCCGTGCCATGTGGATCACCTCGGGGCAGGCAGGAATGGAACTCATGCTGCAGTAGCTTTAGCTTCTTAGTGCTGTGCTTTAACCTGCTGCACCACCAGGGAGGGCCTGTTTAGTGTTGTTTTGATGATATATTTTCCTAAGTATTAATTTGAATCTTGACATTCTTTGTTGTTAAGGAAGTAATACACACACACGTGTACGTATATGTATATTTTACATATTGTTCACTTTTGTACAATGCATGCTTTCTCTTCTCAGGTGTAGTCCCCCTAAATTTCCTACCACCAATTCATCCATGAACCATCACCATATTCCCATGAGCTCTTCCCACCCCTTGTTTTGATCCTTCTCCCTCCCTTCATCTGCAGAAATCTCTAATTTATAGTTGTCTGGTAGTTTTTATCATCATCATCATCATCATTTTTTTTTTGTCCTTTATTTGGTTCCCATATATTCCTTCTATAAGTGAAACCATCCAATATTTTTATTTTTCCTTCTGTCCTATTTCCCTGAGCATAATCCCTTCCAGCTCCATCCATGTTACAGCAGATGTCATGGGTTTTTCTTTTTTGATTGCTGAATACCACATGTTTGTGATCTAGTCTCCTATTTTGGGCATTTGGGTTATTTCCATATCTTACCTATTGTAAATAGTGCTGCAATAAGCATAGGGTGCAGGTATCCTTTAAGTTAATGGATTTGTGTGCTTTGGATAGATACCTAGGAGTGAATTGCTGGGTCATATGATATGTCCATTTTTAGTAAGTTGAGGGTCATCCACACAGATTTCCATAGTGATTGGAACAGTTTGCATTCCCACCAGCAGTATAGGAGAGTTCTCTTTCTCCACACCCTCACCAGCATTTGTTGTTGCCTGTTTTTTTAATATGTGCCATTCTCACTGGTGTAAGGTAGAATCCCATTGTGATTTTGAGTTGAATTTCCCACATTATAAGTGATGAACATTTTTCCATATACTAGTTGGCTATTTCTGTTTCTCGTTTGGAAATAGCCAAATTTTCTGCCCATTTTCTTTCTTTCTTTGTTTCTTTTTTACTGGACTGAGGTAAATACTATAAGATGATAAAATTAAGAGGAGTGATTAATTTATATTCCAAATTGGTAAAGAATAGCTTATATCTAATCACCTTTAACAGCTTGAAAAGATGGATACACTTAAAAATAATTTTTGTGCCATTGGAAAGTTATTAGGCAGCTAAAAATTGACGCTTTGTGATATTAAAAACAAACAGAGCAAGGTTTTTCACATGAAGTTTTTCCTACTTTAAAAGCAGCCAAATTTCAGAAAGAGTGTGGAAATTAGGAAACTAGTATTTTTATGGGCTAAGGATTCAAACATTCAGTAGTTAAGTTTATAAAGGTATTATATTCTAGTTAATTACCAGATTTTAACTTGAGATCTCTCCAGGCTACAAACTAGGTGTCAGAATGAAGAGAATAGTTGTAGAGACTGAAACAATTTCTAAAGTCAATTTAATGCCAGATTGGAATAAAGTGATCTTTTTAGGATAATAGCTCACCAATAGAAAATAAATACTCTGTGCTCATAGATAACATCATCAAAAAACTACAAATTATCTTTATCTTTAAAATATTCTATATTCAATGCTAGTATTTAATAAAATATTTTCAGTCATTTAAGAAGCAAGACCTAAACATCAAAAATTGAAAAGACAGGGAAATATTGAAAAAGATCTTTAAGAAAATATGTACTAGCACTATCAGACATAAACTTTTTTTTTTTTAAAGATTTATTTATTTGTGCATACAGAACTGGGGTACAGGCCAGAGGCTCAGGGGCGGTGAGAGGCTTCACCAGAGACAG
>NW_004567125.1:16073931-16140054 GCF_000260355.1 Condylura cristata | reverse complement strand
CTGCTGAGGGGAGCAGCGGGCGGGTCAGGAGAGGTCTGCCACGCCATGTGGTCTCCTCCGGGGCAGGCGGGAATCGAACTCATGTGGAAGCGGCTTTAGATTCTCAGTGCTGTGCTTTAACCCGCTGCGCCACCAGAGAGGGCCAGACATAAACTTTTAAACTATGATTAGTATTTTCAAGATTAGAAGAAGTTTAAAAATTTGAACAGAGAACTGCAATCTATAAAAATGATTTGGAATTCTAAGTAAATTCTAAAATAAAAGTTGGGATAACTGAATTTTAAGAACCGATAGATGGATTTCCAAGAGTTAATGAATTTGCAGATAAGTCAGTAAAAATTTCCAGAATAAAATATAGTCATATAAAGGAAATACAGACAAGAGAAAGACAAAACCTAGTGAAAAAGTCTAGTAAATTTGTAATTGCTATTCTTGAAGGAGAAGGAATATGGTAGAAACAATATTTGCAGAGATAGGTATGGCTGATAATTTGGCAGAAGCAACATTTAAGGGGATGTGGCTGGTAATTTCCCCAAACTGCTCAAAAACATCAAGCCACAGAGTCAAGAAGTGCAATGAATACCAAGCACAAAAATATATGAAAATCATAATAAGGACAATTATAATCAAGCTACTAAAAACCAAAGCAAAGAAGAAAAACATTCAAAGCAGCCAGACAAATGACACACTGTAATGTAAGTATACAAATGTTTAAAAGTGACTCAAACATATATAGCATGTAAGTTGTTCTATATGTGTCTTTAAGTTCTTTCTCTACTTGAAAGAAATTAGAAGTTAAAATAATAGATAATACTTTGCTTGGAGGTAGGGGGTGGTAATATAATATGAAATTTTAAAATTCCAGTAATACATATTATATCAAAATAAAGGCCTGAGCCTTCTTTCAAAAGTTTTTAATCAGCAAGTACTAGAAAGAATGTGGAGAAAGAACCATATTCTATTGCTGATAGGAAGGTAAACGGGGACAAACATTATGAAAAGTAATCTGGACTTACCATAACAAACTGCAATAGTAAATACCAGATGGCCTTACAATCCCACTCTTACAATCCCAAATAGCATGAAACCAGCCACACACACACAATATGTTCTATAATGTTCAGAGAAACATCATTTACAAAAGCTATGATATGGAAGAAGATAACTCCCATCAACAGACTATTATAATCAATAAGATATGTCTACCTACATATGGAATACTATTCAGCTATAGGGAAAGATGAAATATAGTTGTGTAAGCAAAATGGAGGGGAGAGGGCATTATGAGTGATTAAACAAGTCAGAATGACAAAAGCAAATAGTGGACATTTACATAGTTAATGAAATAAAATGCTTACAAAACTAGTTGGACATTAATAAAAATGAGGATGACTCCAAGGATAAGAGAGGAGGAAGATAGAAAGGGACAAGGGATATATAATGGAGATACATAATGGATAGTGGTAGTGAATTTAAATTAGAAAAATTTTAAGCCAATGATATTTAATATTTTGTCCTAAAATGAAACATATGTTCTAGTTTGTTAAAACTGTCATAGGAAAAGCAGTTTTGGAGATGATATATCTGTGATTTCTGCAAGTATCTGTGTGCATGAAATAATATGAGTGTAGATTTTGGTTTGGAAGCAGAGAGAGGAGTTAGATGTAAGAGCAAAAATCAGGACAAGAATGGCCAGAAGAGTGACATAATATCTCTTGCCATTTGGCCTCATTTGCTACTTTTCGGCCTTTTTGTAGAGTTACTATAATTCAAATTTCCAGGATCTGCTTTCCAGATATATTTTAGGGGACTCTGGGTAAAAGCACAACTTCTGTGGGGCTCAATAGCAAAATGCAAACCAGAATGAGTACATATATTTGATGACAAAATATAGAAACAAAAACATTTGTGTCAGAACTATTTAAATGAAAACTGAAAATCAGTCAAATGTCCATCAATAAGAGAATAAAGAAATTGTGTCGTAACTATAAAATGCACTAATAAATACCAACCAACAATAACCAAACCGTAGTTAAACATATGCAAATATCACTCAACATATTGAGTAAAAGAAGCAGACTCCAAAGAGTGAATATAGAACAGGAATATGTTTCAAAATAGGCCCAAAACATGTATATTGTGGAGATTGTGGATGATGGGAGGGCTTAGTAACTGAGAGGCAGCACAAAGGGGCTCCTAGGAGTTGTGGTGATTTCTTATTTTTCTGTTGAGTACCTGCTACACGAGCAAGTTTATTTTGAGAATATTCATTAAGTTGTACAATGATGATTCATATACACTTTACTAAAGGGATGAGGAAAGTCCTCTAGAAGGAGTTATGTTCACATTATGGGAGAAAATACTTTTTCCCTCCCAGGTAGGTATGAGAAAGAATTAGAGAAACAGCCCATTTGAAATTGACTAGTTTAAAGGGGATTTTTAATAATCTAGGTCCTATTTTGAGGAATTCTAAGATTAAAAAAAAAATCAAAACCTAAGAATTACAACCTTTTGAAATCTTTGTGTAGGTAGTATTTAATCATGTCTTTTTATTCTTGAGCCTTTAGGCACATAGTTTTCTTAAATGGGAGAGTGTACTCATTAACCCAGTCTAATGAAGAAAAATATGGCCATTTATGCATGATCCATTGTAGACTGTGATTTAGAGCAGTAGAGACTCCCAAGGATGGATCATTTTTTGATAAATGAGATGGTTATTTAACACTGCATCTGTCTCCTGATACACAGGCCCAGAGGGAGAAGATGCAGGTGGTGGGTAGACATTAAACTTTCTAACAAACTAACAAAGTGAAAAATGGAATAAAAGCTTTCAGCGACACTGGATTACTATGAGAATGAAGGAGGCCAGAGAGATAAGCTCATGGAAGGAGACCCAAAAAAGGGAAGACTGAATCATAAAATATTCCATCTTTGGGAGATCTGTTTGATAAAACTGATTTTATAGCAGTTTTTTCCTACCTTTTGGCTTTGAACACACATGTAAAAGTTGAAAAACTCCCTCAGCTGACAAATTGCTAGAAAGAACATGGTTAAGGAGGGAATGATTTTGTTTGAGTTAGAGATTTCTATCCCAAACAGGGCAAGAGTAATGATGAAGGTGGTCTATTCTCTAACTTCTTCAGGTCAGAGATTGAATCTTCAATTAAATGCAAGACTGAATTTCTCTATTGTTTCTTCAGTGACATTTGTTTATTCTAGAAAATAACAAATGCCTACTTTTCAAATTATGATAATGTACCGTGTTTTAATGTTGTCAAGAGTTGCTCCCATCATTTTGACTTAGATTTTATATTTGCAAAAATAAATTTTACAAACAGTAGCGCTATTTCCAAGTAATTTATACTTTCTATACATTTGTGTGTGCGTGATGGTGGCAAAACATTATTTCAGGGAATGAAAACATAGAACTAAGTTTGGACTGATCTTTATTTTTTTGTCTCCAGTAGAGGAAATCAATGTGACAACTCAAAGATGTTTTCCTGGAACTGTTTCCTTAACAGTCTCCATATGACTCGTGGTCAGTTCTAAAGAACTTCAGCAACTTCAAGTGAATGAAATATATTTCCTTTTTTTAATTGAATTACCATCATTTTATATCCTTGTTCATTTTTTATCTTGATAGTGAAGTATATTTCTTTATGGAACCATTTTGATAACAATTATAGTAGGGCCCTCCCTGGTGGTGCAGTGGGTTAAAGCACATCACTAAGAAGCTGGGGCTACTTCAGTATTAGTTCAATGCCCACCCCCGAGGTGACCCACATGGTACGGCAGACCTCTCCTGACCTGCCTGCTGCTCCCCTCAGCAGTGCACTTTGTTAGTTGGCCTGTTCTCCTATCCACTCTGTCTTTGGTGAAACCTCTCACCATCCCTGCACCTCTGGCCTGTACCCCAGTTCTGTATGCATAAATAAATAAATCTTTTTAAAAAAAAACAATTATAGTAAAAAATCACTAAGAAAATTACTCCCATCTTCTTTGTAAATTGACTTGAACCCTAAGGGTTCCAAGAAAACCTACAAACCCACTTGATTCACAGAATCTTGGGAAGTTTTATAGTTCTCTGTTTGGAGGTTATGTCCTGGAAATGATCAGTAAATGCCAAGTAACCAAATACAGTCTGGCTTAAAAGAGGACATTATGTAAATTAAAATAATTCCTTCTTTTTAACAATTTCATAATTTTCTCCCAATTTAGACTCTCTTACCCATCATGGAACAACACAAGCACATCCACACTAGATTGTAAATGTTATCATCTTTGTTGGAATTCTGAACTTTCTTTCCTCCTCTACTGTTACAAACTTTGTCCCCTAGTTACATGGTAGAAAGCTGAGTATCTCATGTTCACCTCTCATTGGTTACAGTAATTCAATCAAGGGTGAATACATGATCTAAGAAAGCTCCACCTTAATGTTTCCTAGGATAATTATCCTTTCCAAGACAGGATAGAGGCCTGGGTATGTTAGCAGATATATATAGAAAATGTGCATTGTGAATGAAGCCAAATGCTGGCAATAGACAGAGAGGGAAGGAATCTTGTAGCTTTGAATTTCTGCCTAAAGACACTGGGAGTTTACATTTTGTCTCACTTTTTTTTTTTTTTTTCAGTCCTGTGAATTGCTCAAATATGCCAGAGAGCCTTTGTCCATGAAAGTCTTCTCTTTTTGCACAAGTCTTTTAGAGTTGATATCTGTCCCTGGTGATGGGGGAAAAAAAAATCCTAGTAAATAAAAAGTAAAAGGACATTATCAAGTCTAGTAGGAGGGCCAAAAAACTGACAACTTCCTCCAATTTGGAGCTACTTATTTCCAGTATAAAGCCCAAATAGGCTTTACGCTTTGGGCATTAAATATCTGCTATATTTTGCTATGATTTACAAACAGTCCAGCACTCCTTATCGCTTTTGTCTGAGGGCAGTGCTTTTCACATTTCAATGTGCTCTCTGTAGTTAAAGATTTACTTTTTGACCATCAAATATGACAAGACATCTACATTATGACCTTGATTGACACTGACAGTAACATCTGTTATATTCTAGGTGATGTACTAAGCAGAAATTTAAAATGGTTGTAGACCTCAAATTATTTATGCACACTATTTTGTTTATAATATAACTTTACTTTATTGTTAATTAAAGGAACAATGGCTGCTACTAACTGTCAATAATTTGGAAAGTAAGAAGAAACAATCACTATGGGTAACGAAAAGTAAAGAGATGTGGGATTTGAGCAGAGTCCTGAAGGACAGATTGTGCAGAAGGAGCAGGGATTTTTCAGGAAGAAATAGCTGGACAATGTCTCTAAGATTAGTATTTGTGTGCCTACTACATGTTAGTCATCATGCTCAATATTTAGTTCTTTAAAAAAAATTCCCTTATATAGCTATTTATCTTTAATGTAAGATCAATAACTATTCTACTTTTAAAATAATAAATGGGTGAATGAAAATAATATGTAGAAAGTTTGTCTTTCAAGCACGTAGTATAATTTGATGACTGCTGTGCTTCAAGATGGATATACTCTCACTATAATGTTCATAGTCATTTATTTATAGCTCTTTGCTTGACAAAAAAACTATGAGACCTAAAGAACTCTGAAAAAATATTTTTAATGTCGCTCTATGTATTGGAATAAAAGCTGAAGAAGGAAGAGGATTTTATCTCATACCATAAACCACTGCATCCTGTCTGTCTCTTTACTCACCGTCTTTTCCAATTTTAGCTTCTTGATGGATTTTGAGCTGAGGGTGAAAAGGAGTTAACCACTCCATCTGGAGCTCTCCTTGACACATGGTCCCTAAAAGCATTTTGTGTGCTCCTATTCTCTGTGGCATCCCTGGGCTTCCTTCTGATCATTCATCAAAGTGAGTGGCCATCTGCTCTGTGCTCCGTCAACTCCATGAATGAAATGAAGGCATGTGTTATGTGGCATCATTCCAGCTTCCCCTTCTCTACATCTGCTGTGCCCCTTTGAACAGCCCATGGGGCATAACTGATGTCTCACCTTACTGCAAGGTGCATGACCCCTTTGCTTGCAGTCCTACTTTGCTTTGAAAAATACCTGCACCTCATGCTGTTTAGGTGTTATTGTAGAAATCCTCACCATACACTAAACCACCCGTTTTTTAGATTTCTTTGGCAGTAACCCATTTTACCAATGAAAGGTCTTAAAACCTTTCATTAGAGGAAATTCAACATTTCAATCAATTCTTCAATTACAGGAAGAAAAACAGCTTTCCATTTATATACCCTAATTCCTTTGAAGTACATTATTGACATTTGCTAACCAACCTCCTGTATATCCTTGGGTTCCTCACCTCACAGGGAGGGGTTGAAACTGCAGTCTAAAATGAATGAAAATAGGCCTGGGAATGAAGTGACAGCAAAGAATATTGCAAAAGCCTCTAAAGACTGTGAGTGTGAGTGAATATAGATTAACAAATGTTCTTTTCTTCCAAGTCAGAAAATCAAAGACCTGTAGAAGAAAATTTTCAATTTTGTATTTGTAGGGAATAAGTCATTTTCCCAACATTTTCTGTGACCTAGATAAATAAAATTGGGAAAGTAGTTAACCTCTCTGGTCATTTTGCTAATCTGTAAATTAAAGATAACAAGTACCTATATTAAGGAATCCTTTTTAAAAATTAAATATTGAACATGATGCCTAGCACACAAATAATAACCCCAGAGCATAGGCTATAGGAGGACTTTAATAATTACCCTGCTTTTAAAAGAATAAATGGGTGAATGAAAATAATATGTAGACAAGTTTTTTGTCTTTTAAGCACAGTTAGAATAATTTGGTTACTGTTATGCTTCAAGAGGAATATACTCACACCATAATTTTAACAGTGATTTATTGATAGCTCTTCGCTTAGCTTGACATAAAAGCTCCATGAAACATAAAATCTACTACAAAATTAGCTTTAATGGCTAAGTGGAACTAGTAACATCCCTATGACCTTTGTGAACTGGGTCATTTGTTTTTATAATTTCAAACAAAAAGCCAGTCTGAGAGAAATTAGAGAATAGAAAGCAAAGGTTTATTGAAGGGTGAATTTTGGACAGTGACAAAAGAATAATAAACAAACTGAAAAAAGAAACATGATCTTTTAGTAGCTTTATTGAGATACAATTGATTCACAACAAACTGCAATATTTAACCATATGGTTTGAAAGATTTTAACATGTCTAGATGCATGAAATCTCCAACAAATGAGAGAGCTTGATCAAGTGTCTCCAGCACCCGCAAAAGCATCCTCATTCCTCTCTTAGTTTCTACTCTCCCTTTCCCCTTTTTCTGACAATCTTCCTAAAGTTCTTATTTTCCTGCTACTACAGATTAGTTATAATTTCTGCAGTTTTATATAAATAGAATTATAAAACCCATGATCTTATTGCCTAGTTTATTTCACTCATCGTTATTTTGTGATACATTCATCCTTTTTATTTCTCAACAATATTCCAATGTAGGCAAGTTGTCCATTCACCTGCTGATGGGTATTTGGATTGCTTCCCACTTGGGCTATTGCACATAATTGAGTGTAAGTCTCTGTATGTGTATTTGCTTTCATTTCTGTCTAAGAGTAAAACAGTTGGATAATGATGATTGTGTATTTAACTTTTCAACATTTGCCAAATAATCTTATAAAGTGATTCTACATTTGACTATCCATCAATAGTTTCACTTCTACATCTTTACCAATGTTTGGTATGATTGCTTTTTTAACATTCTAATAGGGGTCTATTATGTGTGTAGTGGTATGGTTTTAGTCTGCATTTCCCTGATAAAGAATGATGTTAAGCATCTTCTCATGTGATTTTGCCTGCCATCTATCTTGTCTGTCTGTCTGTCTGTCTGTCTGTCTATCTATCTATCTATCTATCTATCTATCTATCTATCTATCTATCTATCATCTAAGTTTGTATATAAATTCAATATATAAATCATTTTTTACCAATATATCTTTGTGAAATACCTGTTTGAGCCTTTTCTCATTTTTAATTCATTGTTTTTTTTATTATTAAGTTTTCAGTGTACTTTATAGATTTGGGATATAAGTTTTTTCCAAGATTTATGATTTTGCAAATGTGTGCTGTAGTTCAGGACTTGTCTTTCCACATTTTGTCAAAGAATAGAAGTATTTCAGTAAGTTTAACTCACAAGGCTTTTTTGTTTGCTTGATTCATGGATCATGTTTTTGCTGTCCTAAGAATTTTTTTTTTTCAGAGCATTCTGTGTCTTTAGGATTTACCTTTTAGGTCTATGATTCTTTTTTGAGTTTATGTACATGTTACAAGGCATAGATGACATCCATACTTAGTATTGAGAATCCAATTTCTCCAGTACCAAGTGGTGAATAATAGCCTTTCTTCAAAGAACAGTTTTGGCATTTTCATAAAAAAAAAAAGAAAAAGTTTTCTGTATGTGTGTTGGCCTATATCTTGACTCTGTTCTTTTCCAGTGATCATTTTTCTATATTTGTGCCAATATCACACTGTCAGGATTAGTGAAGGTAATCCCTTCTTTCCCTTTCAAAGATGTATTGGTTACTTTAAGTTTTACATAATTCTATATGAACTTAAAACTAACTTGCCAATTTTTTTTTAAAAAAAATTGTTGGTATTTTGAATCTGTTGAATCTATTGACTAATTTAGAGGAGTATCAACATCCTAAGTATACTGAATCTTTCTAACCACAAACAGTGTATTTCTCCATGTAATTGGGTTTTCTTTCATTTTACTCAGCAATGACTTCTCATTTTAATGTATAGGTTTTATAAATCTTTTGTGTTTTATAAACAAGCAGTTCACTTTTACTGATATAATTTGTGTTCTATATATATTTGTGTGTGTGTGTGTGTGTGTATATATATGCATACAGAACTGGGGTATATGCCAGAAGCCCAGGGGCAGTGAGAGGATCACCAGAGATAGAGTGGGAAGCAGGACAGACAGATCAACGAAGTACACTGCTAAGAGGAGCAGTAGGCAAGACAAGAGAGGTCTGCTGCACCATCTGGATGACCTCTGGGGCCGGGGATCGAACTCACACTGCTTATTTGTAGTGCTGCATCCTTACCTGTGGTGCCACCAGGGAGAGCCCAATAAATTATATTTTTTATAAATTTCAATTTCCAATTTTTCTTTCTAGTACACAGAAATGAAATCGAATATTCATCTTGTGTTCTATAACTTTTGTAAACTCACTTTTTATTCTAATATAGTTTTGCATAGATTCCATTAAATTGCATACATAGATAACATATCTGTAGAGTTCTATTTCTTCCTTCCCAATCTTTATGCCTTTTATTTGTTTTTCTTACAATATTTTTGCTGACCAGAACCTCTGATATAATGATGAGTGTTACATTTTATATATGTGTTTGGATCTCTTTACTTTCAATAATATATATACTTAAAGAGTGTCATTTAGGGCCTTCTCTGGTAGTGTAACTGGTTAAAGTCCAGTGCTATGAAGCTATCTACAGCCTGAGTTGGATCCCCAGCCAGGAGGGGACCCACATGGCATTGCAGACCTCTCCTGTAACACACACTGCTCCCCTCAGCAGTGTATTTCAGTCAATATGTCTGTGCTGTTTCCCACTCAGTCTCTGGTGAATCCTTTCAGCTCCCACACCTCTGGCATGTATCCCAGTTCTTGTATGCATAAATAAATAAATCTTTAAAAAAAGAAAGTGGGCCCTCCCTGGTGGCACTGCAGGTTAAAGATTAGCACTGAGAAGCTAAAGCCACTTCAGAATGAGTTCTATCCCTGCCCGCCCTGGAGGTGATCCACATGTCAGTCAGCCTGTTCTGCTCCCCACTCTGTCTCTGGTGAATCCTCTCACCACCCCTGCACCTCTGGCCTATACCCCAGTTCCGTATGCATAAATAAATAAATCTTAAAAAAAAAAAAATAAAAGTAATGCATGTCATTTACCAATAGCCTACAGTTTTATGTTAAGACTAATTCTGTAGCCTAGCTTTTAAATCTCTTAAAGTTCTGTGTGAAGCTAAGCAAAGTGCTATAAATAAGTCACTATAAAATTATGGTAGTAGCATATCTTTCCTGGAACATAACAATTGCCAAATTATTCCAACTATGTGCTTAAAAATATACAGCTTTCTACATATTATTTTCATTCACCCATTTATTCTTTTCAAAACAATAATTATTGAATTCCTACTGTGGTCTAGGCTCTGTGATAATTATTGAGGTGCCTAATACATATGTAAATCATTATGCTTACAAATACTCTTTAATATAGGCATTTATTATTGTATTAGTTATCAAATAAGTTTATTATTATAAGTATTTATTACTGCCAATTTAAAGATTAACAAAGTGATTATCAGAGAGGTTAAATATGTTCCCAATTTTACTTATCTAGGTCACAGATCCATTAGTGGCTACTTGAAGGGAAAGGGTGTTTGTGTAAATTGGGGAAAAGGGGACAAAGATATGGTGAAGGAAAGATTTGGAATTTAGGGTGAATTTTGTTACATATATACACATGTTGATTAATGATGCATATATGAATCCCATATAATGTTATAAAGCAATGCTACTTCAATAAAACAAAATCATTCTCTTGGGTTACCAGTTTCTTTACACATCTTTGTCACCATGAAAACCTTCTGTTGCAGATGGCTTGCTCAATTTAATGGTCACCAACATTGGTGTTGATTCACAAGACATAAATGGTTAATATTTGTGGCTCAAAAATTTAGGAATGTAACCAGGCAAAGGTGTAAAGTATGAATATAACTTATACTCTATGTACATATGTAAATACACAGGCATATGTACATATATTTACATATCACATGCACATATCTAGATGTCTTTATAAACAAGTTTAAGTGTAGGAATTAAAGGCTTCTTTTATTTTTTTATGGTATTTACTCAGTCAATAAATGAAAGCATTGACAGAGCCTAATTTTTACTGGTAAACAAGATAGAAATGTAAGTAGATCCATACATTCCAAATATATTTTACTGCAAAAGGAATTTCTTTCAACTCTAAAATATAAATTCATGCTTTGCCGGCCTTAAACCTTTATTTGGATACAGTCCTTTTCTTTGATTTATGACAAGTAAGCATTTCATCCCATCATAACATGTTATGTTTGCATTTACCTTCAGAATCAATCATACATATTATTAGCCAATAATGCTTGCATTTATGTTATTCAGACTCACAGATGCAAGATAAAATCATTTCTTTTCATTGCACTTAGACTAAAACCTAAATGTTGAGAGCATCTATCCTTGCCTGTATTAATTTTCTAGAATAATTTCCATGTAAGAAAGCCCTTCATGTGTCCATCACAATCTTTTCATTTATCTAAGGTCAAAGCACAAGAGCACAGAGATCCTGTTTCCTATACATCCCCAGCACCTAAAGCAGCACTTATAATAGTATTAATAATAGAGGATGCCCAATAACAATATTATATTATAATGAATTAACTATACTCAGAAGTAATGCATAATCATTTAAAGTCACATCCCTAAACGGCCTAAAATTTTTACCAAGGAAACAAGTAAAAGAGATCATTATCCAGACCACTTTTTCCCACATATGGAAGCATCACTAGTCTCCCTTCTCCAAAGTTTCCAAACAGTCTCTGATCATATGTTTCATGGCCTCACTGTTCACCCAACTTAAAAATCACAGTTCAGTGATTTCCCCCTATACTTTCCCCTGTTGTGCTCTTACTTTCTAGAAGATTGTAAAATACGCTTTTGATACTGCTTCTTAAATTTGTTTGGTTCATCCAGGTAGGCCAAGAATCTAAAAGAGCTTCTCATTCACAATATAAAGCTCAGTGAATATTTAGAGATGACTGAATAGAATGAACTGCCTCTTCCTTTCTGCTTCTTTTTAATTTTTTTATTGTTTTTTTTTTAATTATCGTATTTTTTATTTGTTTTTATTTTTTACATTGTTCTTCATTTCCTTTTTGTTTCTAATTTCTTTGAGCACTGGGAAGAACATGCTTAAGTAACTCCAGATAAGAGAGAGCAGAATCAACAAGCCATGTACACAGCAATGCTTTTATGGAGGTTCTGCCTGTCCTTGCTAGTCGTCCCTTGACTGTGGTTGCTCACATAATAAAAGTACTGTTGAATTGAGGCGGGTGCTGGAATCTAGGCTTTACTTGCTTTCTCTGGAATTGTGGTCCCATTGCTGTAAGCTCTAGGTAGTCAGAGTATGATCTCTGGATAGGCCCAGTGCATTCCTTTATTTTAACCAACATGAAAGGCCTCCCAACAATCCAGACCAACCTTTGTCTTAATGGAGTCTGAAGTTCACTCATCTGTTTATGATGTGTAACAATTGAAGTGGGAGATATAAAGTTTGCAGCTATTATGTAATCAAAACCATTTGTGTTTTCCTAAAGAGGGAGGAGGAGGCAAGAAGGGGCTGGAGATGTAGGGAGGGGAAGAAAAGGACAAATCCCAGAATTGGAAGCTTTGTGCCTGTGCAGTGAGCAGGAAGTTGAAACTCATCCAAGTGTCACATAACAACAGAAAAAAAATGCTTCATGTATTCAATCATTATTAAGAGTTCTGCATGTCTATTTCCCACATTATTTGCCAGCATATATTGGTTTTCAAATGCTAGCATTTTAAGAGCAGGAGAAATATTTGATTTTAAGATTAAAAATTGTTTCATTTTTGAAGGTCATAAAAACAAAAATTCCATGTGGTGAAAGAGGGGGAAAAATGTGATTCACTTACCTTCAAACATTCTTTACTGAAATCAAAAAGGCTTTTACTGCTTTTAGCTTTGAAAGGCACTTTCTAGGTACCAGACCATTCCAGGCTGAGCCAGGCCTATGCCAGTCCCACCAGTAGATTTAGGCATGAAGTGTCCAATATTCAGTAGTGAAACAGCAGTCGACAGGACTTCAAAGCAAGAAGATGATGCCCAGTTAGATACCAATATGTCTTTCCCAGAGAGCAGAGATCCTAGTCAAACTGGCAGATTGGAACCTGGAGAATTTTAGTCTTTAGGAACTATGAAAAAGGCTCCTAGGAAGTGGGCTGAACAGAGAAACTTCAATTTAAATTGAATCAGTGATTTAATGAATCTTAGATTGTGCAATGTTAAGACTAGAAAATGGTAACAAATGTAGAGACCCAGTCTGCTTTCTACAAATAAGAAAACTGGAGCAGAGACAAATGGGATGATTTTCCAAGGTCATATATCTATTCTTATTTATTTATGCTCATTATATAGTTGTTTGAAATGTAGATATTCTGACTTGGTTATTTCTCTCAATCTCTACTCATCTAATAAATGGCCCTCTGATATTCTTGAAAAACTTACAAAAAAGAACGTCTTACAACTTCAGGAGGTGGAGGCTCACATATCACTTTTTAGTCCATTTACTTCATCCCTATAAAAGACCATATTGAGAACATGTTTTATACACTCCAGGTCCACACACACATAAAATTCGATCCCTTGTGAATCGAAATGTTTGTGGTAGATTCTTAAAGGGCAACAGAGTGGGTCAGACGAAGCTTTCCCACTGGAGTAGTTCCCAAAATTCCCTTTCATAATGCCCATTTCTCCTGGAGTTAAGGCTTTGTTTATTTCACCTTTACTCTGCTTTTCTTTTTTCTTTCTGCTCATTCACATCCTCTGTCTAAGTTCAGCTGTTCTCGTTAGCTCTCTGAATGGCTTCCTGCCCTGGTCTCTGCTTGGCTTGCTTTTATTTACCTACCCCCCATGAGTGGTACCCTGCTAAGTTCCCCCAAACTAGCCTTCTATTGTACATCCTAAATTAATTTCATTCACTGCATTCCTATTGCTATAACATTCATTTACAACACTGTATATGATTTTGGGGTACAGGTTCACATCTCTGCAGATGTGTGTTACACACCACACCACCACCAAGACACCAATCAGATGCCACCATAGTCCACTGGTCGCCCTCCCCAATTTCCTCACTCTTCATCTTGTCTGTCAGGTAACCTCAATTCTGCAAGCAGATATCTAGGCTTTGTTTTGGTTTAATTTTTTTTTTGTTCCTTTGTTTTGTTTCCTTATATTCCACGTATGAGTGAAATTTTCTGGGATTTGTCTTCTCCTTTGGACTCATTTCACCCATGTTATTGCAAATGGCAAGAGCTGATCTTTTTCTATTACAGAATAGTTATTCCATTGGTTTGTAGGCCACATCATCCTAGTGCACTCATCTTTCCTTAAACATTTGGGTTGTTTCCATAAATTGGTTTTTGTAAATAGTGCTGCAATATAAAATTACATCTATCACTTCAATGAGTAAAGTTTCTATATTCTTTGGGTAGATACCAAGGAATGGAATTGCTGGATCACATGGTAGATCTATTTTTAATAATTTAAGAAACCTCTATAATGTTTACATAGGGGCTACCAGTCTACATACTTACTAACAGTGTACAGGATTCCAATTCCTCCACACCCTCCTTACCAACCCTTGTTTCTGTTTTTTGATATGGGTCATTCACACATGTCAGATAGTATCTTGTTGTGATTTTGATTTGCATTTCCCTGATATAATTAATGATGTTTCTCTTTGTGTGCCTGTGGGCCATCTGTATGTCTTCTTTGTGCAAGTGTCTAGCTCTTCTGCCCATTTTTGGAAGCAGTTCTTTTTTTCTTTTTGTTGAGTTGTATAAATTCTTCCTAGATCTTTGATATTAGCCCTTTGTCAGATGTATGATGTACAAATATTTTCTCCCATTTGGAAGGGTATTTTTTCATTTTTATGATAGTTTCATTTGCTGTGCAGAAGAGTTTTAGTTTGAATGCATTCTAAATTCTTGACATTTTTTCCTTCTCTTACTTTCTGTATTTGTTATATTTGAAGTAGATGGATATAAAGTTGTATATAACAAATAATTCTCTCCATTTTTATAGCTCATGAATATATGATAGATGCCGTGTTAAAAATAATAGCAAAACTCTTGTGTGTATGTACATCATCACACAAGGATTATGATTAATATTGTTGAAGCACTTGTAAGCTCCTCTTAATTGTATGTTTCCCTATTCCTTCAAACTGTTTATATTTATAACTTTATAAGTGTGCATATACTTTGAGATGTTCAGTTTTGCTTTGGTTAAAGAAAGCTGTTACATGTAGAGTCTTCTGTGATTTGCATTTCCATCTTCTATTTCAAACAATGTTTATCAATACATGTACTTAATTTTTATTGCTGTGAGAAAGTCCATTATAATACTACAATTTATTCATTCACTCTAATATTAATTGACAGATATTTGGATTATTTCCAATTATTTGTTACTACAAAAATTGTTGTTATTAACACATTTATACTATTTTCTCTTTCATTTATTAAAGAGTTTCTCTAGGATGTAAAATTAAGAGGAAAATTGCTAGGCCATAGACTATGAGTACTTTTCACTTTACTAGATGTCAGATTATATTCTATAATATTTTCATGCCAATTTACACTCCCATTTGCTCAATATTGTCACCAACACTTGGATTTAGCAAACCTTTTTTATGTGTTCACTAATTAGGTGCTTTTGAAATTTTATCTCAGTTTTGCTGTTATGAACATTTTCCCAAAATGACCATCCTGCCAAAAACAATATACAGATTTAATGCCATCCTAATAAAAATCTCAATGACTTTCTTCAAAGAAATAGAAAAAGATAGTGATGAGATTCATATGGAACAACAAAAGACCTTGAATAGCCAAAATTTCATGACTAAGAAAAAAACAGAATGACGGCATTACAATCCAAAACTTCAAGCTATACTACAAAGCCATAATTGTCAAAACTGCATGATACGGAACAAGAATAGACACACAGACCAGTGGATTTCAATAGAAAACCCAGATATAAACACACAGGTTTATGAACAGCTAATTTTTGACAAAGGAGCAAAGAAGATGCAATGGAACAAAGAAAGTTTGTCAGCAAATCGTGCTGGGGAAACTGGTAAGCTACATGCAAAAACATAAAACTAGATCACTACCTCACAACATACACAAAAATCAACTCACAGTGGATTAAAGACCTAGACATAAGAACGGAAACCATAAAATACCTGGAAACAAAGATGGGCCAAACACTATATGCCATACACTTCCACAACATCTTTAAAGATAGAGCACCCAATGCCACAATAGTGAAGGCAAGGATAAATAGATGGGACTACATCAAGTTAAAGAGCTTCTGTACAGCAAAAGAGACAGTACAAAAGACAAACAGACATCCCAGTGATTGGGGAAAAAATTGCTCACACAAAGCTAGTGATAAAGGATTGATCACAAAGATATACAAAGAACTGATGAAACTCAACAAAAATAAACAACCCCATCAAGAAAATGGGCAGAAGAGTTAAAAAGACACTTCTCTAGAGAGGAAATGCAGATGGCCAACAAGCATATGAAAAAATGTTCCACATCACTTGTAATAAGGGAAATGCAAATTAAAACCACAATGAGATACCATCTCACCCCAGTGAGAATGGCACATCTTCAAACAACTAGTAACAACAAATGTTGGCGAGGATGTGGAGAAAAAGGAACTCTCCTACACTACTGGTGGAAATGCAAAATAGTACAACCACTGTGGAAAACTGTTTGGAGGTTCCTCAAACTGCTAAACATGGAACTTCCATACAACCCAGCAATTGCACTCCTAGGTATCTACCCAAAAGACACAAAAACACTAATTCAAAAAGACACCTGAACCCCATGTTTATTGCTGCTTTATTTACAATTGGAAAGACATGGAAGCAGCCTAAATGCTCAAAAGTAGCTGACTGGATTAAAAAGATGTGGTATATATACACAATGGAATATTATTCAGCAACCAAAAAAAAAATAAACACATGTCTTTTGTAGCAACATGGATGATGGAGCTCGGAAAGATCATGCTCAGTGACATAAGCCATAAAGAAGAAGAACAATACCAGATGGTTTTGCTCATAGCCAGAGTATAATGGACCAGGCAAGAAAATAATAATAATAATGAACAGCCATATACCAGAGACATTTTATGGGGGTGGAGTGGGGAATGGGATCAAAAACAGTTGGGGGAGGTTTGAAATCCACTGGACTATAGGGTGATGGCACATGGGTGACTTGGTGATGGGAAACTCACAGGGATTACAATTGAGATGAGAAAAAATGTACAAAATGATGTAAAAATAAACTTATTTTTTTAAAATAACAATTTTCCTATTTACTAAGAAAATTAAGCAATTTTTAAAAGTAGGCATATTGCATCATTCCTGTTTCAGTCTTTTTAAAATATCTATTCATGTATTTTATTTACTTTTTAAGATTAGATTGAATGTCTTTTTCTTACTTATTTGCACACAATGCGTTGTAAATTCCTTTGCAAATTTGTAACTTGTCTCACTTTTCTTTTTTTTATTAATTTATTTTTACATCATTCTTCATTTTGTGCCCTTTTTTTACATCTAGGTTGTAACCCCCACGTCTCATTTTTCTAATGGTGTCTTTGATAAACTTAGTTTTGTAGTTATTCCTAATTTTATTGTAGTGAAATCTTTTTTCTGCTTGATTTATAGCCTTGGTTTTTGTTTTTTTGTGTTTTTTTTTTTTATATTTTGTTAAATAAATCCTTCTTTACCCTGAGTTTGTAATTATATTCTCCTTTCTTTTCCTAAAAATTTGCTCTTACTCTTCACGTATTTTGTGTAAAGAGTATGAAAAATACTTTTTTTTGAATATTTATTAATTTATACATACAGAGGTGGGGTACAGTCCAGAAGTATAGGTGAGAGGATTCACCAGCGATGGATTCGGAAGCAGAACAGTTTGATTGATGAAGTACACTGCTGAAGGGAGCAGTGGGTGGATCAGGAGAGGTCTGCCACACCACATGGATCACCTCCGTAGCCATAGATTGAACTCCTGCTGAAAGTGGCTTTAGTTTCTTAGTGCTTTAACCAGCTACTCCACCAGGGAGGGCTGTGAAAATGACAATTCATTTGTTGCTTATAAATAACTAAATAGACCAGTTCCGTTTACTGAAATGTTTAATCTGCTCACTAATCTGCAATGGTAACTCTGCTTTATATCAGGCTTCTCTATTTGGATTAATTTATATTGGTATTTTTACTTCCACTGGATTTTTTTAAAAATTTACTTATTTATACATACAGTCCTGGGGTACATGCCAGAGGTACAGGGGTGGTGAGAGGCTTCACTAGAGACAGAGTGGAGAGCAGAACAGGCAGATCTACTGAATTACACTGCTGAGTGGAGCATCGGGTGAGAAAGGAGAGATCTGCTGCGCCATGTGGCTCACCTCCTGAGCTGGGGATCAAACTTGCACTGAAGCGGCTGTGCTAGCTTTCAGGGCTGCGTCCTAACCCGTTGCACCACCAGGGAGGTCCCTGGACTATGTTATATCTTTGCATCAATATCATGCTCTTTTAGATAACAAAGATTTTATATTAAGGCAATGTACCTGATAAGATGACTCTTTTCACTGTAGTTCCCCTATACTTTGGTTTCATTCAATTAAAAAAATGAAGTGGATATTTTCCCCTTTTTTCTCTGATCTGAAAAAGATTAGTGTTTAAAGATTGAAATTATAAATAAGAGTTTTACAGACTTATTTGTGAAATGTCTTTACATGATACATTATTTGTGGAAATACTCAATATGGATTAAATTTCCTTAACAGTAAAAGATTATTACAGATATTAATTTCATCTGAGGTATTTTTGTTATTTTTATCTAATAGCATGTACATACCACCTAACTCCACAATTTGTTGTCTTTTAGCTTTTTCTTTTTTCATTTTTAAACTGAGATATTTGTGCAGGTATGTTCCCTTTTCTAAATAATATTCTTTTTTTTGAATTTGAATTTGAATTATCTTGCTAAAAGTAAATTTTGTTAGACTTTTTGAAAACAGTTACTTTACTTTTTGACTTCTTTTTGCTTCTTTGCTTTCTCTTCTATTATCTAATCACTATTTAGTCAATGCTATATTACTTTCTGATACTGACCTAACTCATTAGCACAGAACTTCATGTACAAGGTTTTCTGATTTATCATAGAGCTAAATTGACAGAGTGGCAGATTTGGTGAATTATACCCCATTCCCTTTTCACTTTAGCAGAAACTGACCATTGACCACTTAGGTAGAAAATAGCTTTGGATTTTAGAGGGTGATTTGTGGTATTAGAGATCTCCATTGCCTTAGAGGAAGAATATGACAAGGATACACGTTCATCTCTGACAGCCCTAGTCATACTTGCCAAATACTTGAGTCAGGATTTTCTTACTTCTTTTATTTTTTTTTCTAAAGATTTATTTATTTGTGCATACAGAACTGGGACACAGGCCAGAGGTTTAGGGACAGTGAGAGGATTCACCAGAGACAGAGTGGGGAGCAGAACAGGCTGACTGAGGAAGTACACTGCTGAGGGGAACAGTGGGTGGGTCAGCAGAGGTCTGCCGTGCCATGTGGGTCACCTCTGGGGCGGGCATTGAACTCATGCTGAAGTGGCTTTAGCTTCTTAGTGCTATGCTTTAACCCGCAGTACCACCAGGGAGGGCCCAATATTTTCTTATTTCTTTAAGCTGCATGCTGGTGAATTTCAATGTTTATCCTCACCTTTATGAGGTACCCTTTCCCACTGAGTGGGTATTTTTAGAGGATAGGATATTGGTGAAGGAAGGCAAGGTGATATATTTGCTGAGCATGGCATTTCCCATTGAAAAGTCATCCTTGGGTAGGGAATAACACAAAAGAAGAGACAAAAGAAGAAATATTGGTGATCTCTACCACTTAGAGGATAGTTCACAATTTTCTTTCTAAAACATCTTAATATACAAAACCTCATCTGAACTTCACATAACCTCAAACGTTGTAGATTGAGTAGGACATATATTTTGGTGAATATAGATGAGAAGTAAGTGATTGGGGTTTTTTTCATTGGGAAAGGAAGTCATCAGCTGGACTGAAGACAGCCTAAATAATGAAACAACAGATAATAGATTTTTAAAGCTTTTCATTGAATTCCTGTGATGCATAGAACTGCTTGAATAGATTCTGAGATTAACTTATGAGGCAAGTAAATTCCACTGGCATGGTCTTCCTGGCAGTTGTCTTTATTCTTTGCATTGATTTCCTTCTCAGGGCCCAAGATATAATATATATCTTTAATTTATCTCATCACTTTTGTGGGGCATTTTCCAGCATATGCAATTTAATTTGTTAAATGAAGGCATATCTCTATTTTGTAATCTATGAAAGCTGGTATTAAAGGCAAAATAAATACACTTCAGGAAAGATAACATTTTCACAACAGATGCGAGAGCAAAGGAACTGCTGACATGTTTATTAGCAATGGATAAACTGAATGTTTCAGTTTGGCCCAGCACCCAGAAAATGCAGATGTGTATCCAGATGCAAGGCTCTAGAGCCTACAAAAGAAAATTTGTATTGGACAGCCTACAAGATTTCTGGCACTTCCTGCTTGACAAGAAGTACCCCTGAGATCCACCTACTCATGATATTTTGTCAGTTTTTCCCTTGCTCTGAGAATGTACAGCCGGGCACAGTACAGGGGACAAAAAAACAAAAACAAAAACTGGAGAAACATAGAAATGAGAATTTTCCTAAACTATTTTTGACCTGCAGTTTTGAATAAAAAAATCGATCTGGCTTAGAATATAGGATATCTGAGTCAACTTTCTGCATCCTAGATTATTTTTTTTTGATTGTGAATAAACTGAGTATTTTTGCTTTGCATGCATTTATTTAAGTGCACACATTCTCTGTTTGGGTCTTGATGCTCTTTTCCCTGGTGGGAAAGTATTTAAGTCTTAATAAATTTCAGCAATTATTTTTTGCATATGTATAAATCACAACCAGAAACTCAACATAGGCAGCTATGCTTTTAATTATACTTATTTAGAATTAAAAATGCATTAGGAAATGTACAAATACTAAGAATTTAAATGCGTGTGTACTCTCATGGTCTGTGATCACTGACTCAACTAAACTGTGATCAAAGTATTATTCTAACTATTTTGTCAGTAATTTTTTTTTAAATAACGATATCAATAGTTATCTTTTACTCATCACATATGCCAAGTGTTATGTCAGCTGATTTTGCAAGATAATGTCACAGTAACTATAGCTGGCATTCTTGAGGACTCAACATGTTGCACATTATGTTAAGATTTTTTACTTGAGCTATTTCATTTAATTTTCTCAATTTTCTTTCAAGTAGATCCCACTGTTTTTTATTTTATACATATGACAAAACTGTAGCTGGGGACTGAGGCCAAGGATTGTTGCAGGTGGTGCCCCTCCCTGAGGGGGTTGCTGTGAAGACAAACCAGCTTCAGGGATATTGTTGACAATTATTGATTTTAAGGATACAGCCTGGCTTAGCAGTATGAGTAAGGCTTTTTGTCGGGCTATTTGGTCACTGTGGCTGCTGTCCTGAGTGTCCCTCGCCTAGTACTGTGCTGAAGTATCATGCAGCTCTGGGAGCGTCTCCTGTCATGTCTGCTGTTGTCTTTGTGAGTCGGAACCTGGCCTGGAGTCTGGCTGCCGTGTACCCCAGGCCAGTAAAGGCAGGAGGGTGCCATCTTAGACATGTGGCCTATTGTTTGGGAAAGGAGTTTCATATCCTCAGTGGCTGGAAGATGCCATCATAACAGTCTTTGTGCAGGACAGGACTGGACACAACTTTGGGTAAACAGCCATTATTGGCTGTTTGTTATCCCATTTGTTAAATAAATCTCTTCGCTGTCTCCTGAGCCTGAGCAGTCTTGCAATTGTGCATGTGGGTGAAGAATCCAGACAGTATTTAGTAGAGTATTTGGGCAACGGGGCAGTGGTTAGTTTAGGGTCCCCTGCTACCTGGTATCAAAACTAAGGATTAGAAAATTTAAGTAACTCAGTAAGATTTTAAAAGTTAATGTAGTGGGCGGAAAATTGTCTAGAGGTTTTTTGTTTGTTTGGGGACTTTTGAGATTGTTTTTATAAACTTATTTAGAGCGCAAAAGGCCTTCATTGTTGCAATGACATTTTAACTCATTAATCTACTAAATCATATATTGACTTATAAGTAACTAGCTATTGTTACTTTCTCATTGGTGTCAGGAATGTGAGCTTGTAGTGAGCGCTGAGATAAATGAGCTTTTTGGCTGGAAAAGGGATTCTGAAGTCAAGAATCTAGGGCAGGACTTAGGGATAAAAAAGAAAACATTTAAAATAACAGGTATATTGATCTGATCAAACAATACTAGCACAGTAAGAATATTATTCAGCACTTGAGAAAGAAGTCCTCATGGGTGCCTCCAAATCTACTCCTAGCCCTTTTTATTCTTACTCTTAAAACTTCATCTGAAAACATCTGTGTTGAAAATTCATCAACGTGGGTGGAATCTGAAGCATCAGTTTGAATCAGTGTTTATGTGTACTTGTTTCTGTTATAATGTCAATTCCTAAATATATTTTCAGCAATATTTACCAATAGGGAATTTAAAATATTTGTTTCTATAAACAAATATAAATATATATATGTGTGTATATATATAAATGTTCTTTATATTTAAATATAGTGATTGTAAAAATGTGCATAGGCTTTGTTTACTCATTTTTGTAGTTCATGAATCACCCAAAAAAACAAGTTTAATTTGTTCATAATTCTACCCTGAGTAGGACTCCAAACATGCAGTCCTGCTTGATCATTTAGCTCATTTACCTGGATGATTCTAAATATGATGACTATTGCAAACATTCAAATCTACGTTTTAAAAGTGCAGATTTATAGCAATGAGTAGATACCAAACACTGTTTTAGAGGCTGCTATGGCAACACAAGGGCATACACCCAAAAAATATTTGGGCTGAGAAACAGCAATATCTTTGGAATAAATATGTTGTCTCCAAAGGCAACTGCTCTCTTAAAATGTAAACTGAGAATTTTCTTGGAATATGTCAAACCTTATGCATTTAGAGCAATTGTTTTCAAACTTCAATATACATAGACTAATACAGGAATTTTAGTAAAATAAAGTTCCAGATACTCTTGGATTCAAGGTCTAATTAATGTAGTGGTCTGTTACGGTATTTCAGAATCTGCACTTTAGCAAGTTCTCCCAAGGGCTTCAGGCTCATATAACCAGCAGTCTCTTTTCTACAACATACTCATCTGGACACATTACGACATAGCCACACACGATACACCCAGGAATGTAACTTGACTATTCTTTATTTTCTTTCCTTAAACCATCTTGACATGGCTTAATACCATGTTTGGACTGTCATGGCTATTTTCAGTTTCAATTCAAGTATGATAGTCAAGCTCTCATTATGCGCTTAAGTTAGTAATTTTTATTGGATTACAAGGGAAATACCTCAGATCATAAATGTAATCTCTCCAGGAGTATCCAGGCCTAGAGGGTGATAACTAGGTCTGTTTTTTTTTTTTTTAGTAACTCTTAGGTAGGAAGCACCATTTCATGGACACACCAAAGTATATTGCACTTCTATTTGAGGGCACTTCTATTCTAAAAGGTATATATGCAAGCAAATAAAATTTGATATAGTGTGAAAATCATCATTTCTTAAATCATGTTCTACACAGCATCTATGCCTTCGGACATGTTAACATGGATTACAAGCAAAATGGATTTCAGAGCCCAAACTTACAATATAAGCTGAATTAAACTATATTGTGTGATTTTTCCCAGCCATTAACTTGCTAATATGTATGATCACCTTGTGTAAGTGATTATAATACAGTATTTCTAGTTTATTTTGGTTTGGAAATTATTTTGATTAAAATGTAATTTAAGTTAGTAGCCAACAAAGATGGGACTGTACAAAAGCATCAGCACTGTATAGGCAAGACAGGTGCCACTGAGTGCCATCAGTGTAACGGTCTACCACAATTCTATGGTCAGGCAATGTAAACTTCACATGGATATTTACATCTATGAAATATATTAAAAATGGGCGCAGTTTAAAGCACAGCACTAAGAAGCTAAAGCCACTTCAACACCAGTTCAATCCCCGGCCCCGGAGGTGACCCACATGTCACAGAATTCTCCTGACCCGCCCGCTGCTCCCCTCCGCAGTGTACTTCATCCATTCAGCCTGCTTTGCTCCCACTCTGTCTCTAGTGATCCTCTTACTGCCCCTGCACCTCTGGCCTATACCCCAGTTCTGTATGCATAAATAAATAAATCTTTAATATATATGTGTACATATATACACATATAAAATGGTTTCATCTATCTGAGAACAGGCTTAATGATCTAAGGATGGCCCCACCATAAGGCTGAGGGTAAATGGATGGTTTATATAGTTACTATGCCTCCCAAATTTAAGATTTTGATACTTGTTGTATAAGTATCAAAACAACTATCACTGCCAAAACAACTAGTAAACGCATTGAGTGCTAAAGAAAAAACAAACTATTGTTAAACCTGCCTTTCCATCTGCACATTGACAAGGCTGTGGTCATCTGCAAATAATTAGCAAGAATAATCATCAGCAATGTTGTGTTGGTTTATAGGCTCAGATGTTAATACCAACTAGCCAGAATGTCCTTATAATGATAATGCAACAATGCCTTGTACTGAAGAGCTCATAAACATCAAATACACATCAGCTCTTGGCTCACCTCTGTGAGTACACCGGTACATCCTGTGGGTGGCATCCTGGAGTACGTGGCTCTTGACTGTGCCACATGAGACTTGGTGTAAGACATAAAGCAGGTAGGGAGGATCATTAAAAAGAAAGATTCTGCCAACAAGCATGCTGATAAAATAGCTTTGGAATTTTTTTAAGCAATTTGGCTGAGAGCCAGCTCTAGTTTAGCATTTCTTGTAAGCAATTATGTGGTAGTCTTTTTCCTATTGGACCATAAGCTCTCTGGGGACAGGGATCAGATAGTTGGTTTTCTTTGTAATACCCTCTAGAACCCTGAACTCACTTAAACTGTACTCAGTCTGTATTTAATCACAGTTGTTAATGGCAGAACAAAATCACAAAATTGGGAAGCAATAGGAACTTGGTTAGCCAAATATTTTTGGACATTGAAAGAGATCATTTTTTTGGTTTGAGGTAGAAGCCCATGACTTCTCTGTTTTCCAACTGGTCCTGGAAATTCTGCTAACCTATATTTACAAAAGGTCCTGCTTCGCATATCACAGGTATTTCTATTCACACTCCAAGTCCTTGAGAACTCTCCAAAGAGAGAGCAATTCAAGTCTATCGATTTGATGATGGTTTCTAATAAACCTGGAGATGATTAAACTCCTACTTGACTCCAGAGAAGTTCTAGAATGTAAAGAACAGAATTCTAGATCATTGGCTAAAACCTGTATCTACATGTTAAAGACCATTTATTTCCCTGTTTATTTATTTTGATCATCATTTGCTTTAAAAAGATCCTCAGTGGGTTAAAACACAGTTTAACCCCAGTGGGTTAAAACACAGCACTAAGAGTTCTCTCCCCACCCCGGAGGTGACCCACATGGCATGGCAGCCGTCTTCTGACCCACCTGCTACTCCCCTCAGCAGTGTACCTCATAAATTGGCCTGTTCTGCTCTTTACTGTATCTCTGGTGAATCCTCTCACTGCCCCTGGATATCGGCCTGTACCCCAGTTCTGTATGCATAGATAAATGAATCTTTAAAAAAAATAAAAGATCCTCAACTAGTGACTTAACATCCATACTTTCCTGTTTGAAATGTAATTCATGATCCATCAATAAACAATATTGAAATATTTTTGAATGAATGCGGGCTGATTCCCTTCAAACAGAAAGGCAATCATTTATGTGTCTAACAGGTGTCTACCATACTGTTGTTCTCAGTATTAGAATAATCTATAATTATAAAGCTGGTCCATTATTGGCATGGAACCCTCATGAAGTCTATGACATTTTCCTATCCCCTTCTCTCTCTTTTGTTTTTCTTAAAGAGAAATGGAGTGATGAGCTTGAACATCTTTTTCCTTTGACTAAGTGTGAATCTCAGAGGAACGAAATTAATCTCTTACTCCCTATTTCCTTGCTTAAATCTAACATACCCTTAATAAAGTTTTAATAAATCCTTTAATAGGAACAAAGAAAATGACTTCTGAGGGTAAAGACAAACCCAAATCCAGTTCTATTTAAGAATGGCATTAGGATTCCTACTATTTTTCCAGGAGGATTATCCTGGCAACCATGCCAGATTTGCATTGCTGCCTTGCAGGTCCTGGTAATAGCTCTCTGCGTAGTTACTTCTCTGCATATATGACCACAGTTGATTGATAAAGTCTCTTGCTTACCAATGTGAGTGCCTTGGCCATCTAAGACAGTGGAAGTTCTTCAGTTTTGTAATCTGAAAATTGATCTATACGCTGGTGGGATGTCACCAGAAAGATGCTTTTAACCGTGTGTTTTCTTCCCAGGGCACCTGGTTGGTCTGGAGTCCAGGTGCAGGGGCCTTATGCTTCTCGCTTCAGGCAGGCTCCAGCTGACCAGAATTAAGCTGGATTCTATCTTCCTCTAGATTAGTGCTACCCTTCCTTTCATTTCCTTCTAGCCACCTTTAATTTCAATATTTTAAAAGCAGCTTCTTTATTTCTCTTAAGGATATTTGGAAGTTTGAGGTGACTTTGTTTACAAAAGTCTAATTTCAAAGCTGATACTAGTTTTATGTTAAACACTTGCTTGTTGGCCTAAACGCAGAAGATTTATTAATGGAGAAGATTTCCAAAAGTAACTCCATACGTTCGCTAGGTTTCTGTTTAATCCATGCTCTCAATAGTTCATACTCTCAAATTTTAATTTTAATGTTAAAAAAGCCCAATGGACTATGTGATGGATCATGGGTACTATAATTGTAGCAGACATCACAGGGGAATACACATGAGAGAAGAAATCAAATACTGTACAAAAATGAAAAACAATGCAAAAAAAGAAGTACATTTAATAAAAAAAAAATTTAAAAACCTAATGTTTAAAGATGCTTAAAAATTTTAACTAATGACAGTAAACATAAAACAGACTACCTTACCCAATATAAACTACTAATTAAATGAGTTCCAGTTAGCCAGTATGCTCACGACTCTTTAGACACCTCAACATTAACCAGTATGTGCCTTTATTGTGCTTCTGCTAGTGGTAAAAATAGATCCCTAAGTGTCCCAGCAAGAAAATTTCACAAACATGTTTATTTGCCATCCCTCAGCCAAGGTCAAGCAGCACTTAACCCATCCTAAAGAAGCAGTGAGAATGAATTTCTTCTAGCAAGCTACCCCCTTAAATAGTAACAGTATCAAGAGACTAAGCAACAGACAGTCATTCTCAAAGTGCACCAATAGATCATATTTCATCCTAATTAAACTTTAATCTTGGAGATTTTGAGGATCTACATTGTTGTCAAAAACTTCCCTGACAGAGTTAAGAAAGAACATGGAAATATTGTGCTTTGAAAACTTATGAGGCAGTATTTCTTTCACCCTTTAATTCAAAGGAAAGTGAGAAAAGAGCATTTCCTTGTGATAATCCACAGTGAAGGGGGGATAAGAGGAAATTTACAGAAAAAAAAATATTTTTCCATAGCTATGAGTCAATATTTGATGCATGTTGATTTTTTTTTTTTTTTTTTTTTGAAGAGGAGGGTTTGATGTGAGAATCATCAGGAGAGGAAAACGGGCTGTGCATGCCAGTGGGTGGGAAAGGGTTTGTCATTCTGACCCAGATTAGAGGAGCAGCAACAGGGAGTAGCTGTTGATTAGTTGGTGAGAACCTGAGGCAAGGAATTCCAGGGATGTGGGTTCACACCTTGCCTTCACCACTGCTTATAAAACTTGGACAAGTAATTTAATCTCTTTGTTTTCATTTCCTCACCTATAATATGTGCATAGTAATACGAAATCTACAATATGCCATTTTATGACTTGTTTAAAGCCCATACTAGCTTTTGGAAAGTACTTAACTCTTGGACTAAACCGAGAAGATATTTTGATGAGGAGAAAAGTAACTTGTGGATGACAACTGAGTCACAGAGAGTAAAGCACCTAACTTAGTGCCTGGCATAGTTTAAACTGCTGTTTTTCTTTTCTGGCAACTTAGTTTTCTATCAGTTTAACCCCACATCTCTACCATGTTCCAGAAGAGAATTTTCCATCCCTGCCCCTCTTAACTACACCCTGCTTTAATCATGAGCTAGATTTCAACATCATCCCTGGATGGACACCACCTACTATGTATTTTCTCAGTATAGTTTTAAATTTCACTGCACCTATAAAGGCTAAAAGCAACCTACCTGTCAAAGTGATACTGAGCACTTATTAAGGCCACTGTAATCTAGAAAGGTAAAACATGTGTTTTAGACATTATGAGTGTAAGGAGCTTCATAAAAGCCCTCAGTTCTAATGGCTTCAAGACAATGCTTCATAGTTTGTGCAGGGAAAGGAGAGTTTGTGTCCTATAAAACCATTTTCCCAATGGCTTCAGTACCCTTGAATACTGCACTCAAGGGCTCAAATTAAGTTATCATTCACTCTCTCAATCACCACTCTTTTTGTCTACTGTCTCTCTATCTGTCTATGTATGTATGTATGTATCTACCTATCTATCTAACTATTATCTATCCATCCATCCATCCATCCATCTTACAAAGTGGTTTCAAAAATGATGTTACAGTATAGGTGTTTTTTTTTTTAATTTATTCCCAAACTTAACTGTTTATTATTATTTTTATTTCAGATTTCAATTTTGCTTGTGAAACACACCACACCCAGTTTATAATGTAATTATCCCCAGAACATTGGGAACTTTAATTTTGAAATAGGTTTTGACAATTCAGTTTTTCTCCATCTGTGTTGGCTCCCTCTTGTGCAATGATGGAAAACTAAATTTGTCTTAAGTTAAAAAAAAAAAAAAAAGGAGTGGCATCATGGAGGCAAATGTTTGATTCTCCTACCCCAAAAGGGTAGGAGTAAAACAAGCTTCAGATACAGATAGCTTAACAGAAGACATCAACAGAAGACATCAACAGAAGTTAATAAGTCTTAATTGCTCTACATCTTTCATTTTTTAAAAGATTTATTTATTTATGCATACAGAACTGGGGTACAGACCAGAGGTGCAAGGGTGTGAGAGGATTCACCAGAGGCATAGTGGGGAACAGAACAGGCAAATTGATGAAGTACCCTGCTGAGGGGAGCGGTGGTGGGATCAGGAAAGGTCTGCCTCACCATATGGGTCACCTCCGGGGCTGGGGAGCGAACTCGCATGGAAGCAGCTGTGGCTAGCTTGCAGTGCTGCCCTTTAACCTGCTGCACCACCAGGGAGGGCCTACATCTTTCATTTCTACCTTGTAAATGTGACTTCATTATTAGATCCATGAGATGGCAAGATGGGAAAGTGCTCTAAGCACTGTTGATCTTGTGGTTCATATTCAAGAGAAAAGTAATTTTCTCTTTCACCCTTCCTCTCTTTCTGTCAAGTTCTAGTGAAAGACTTACTGCATATGTGAATTCTGTGAACAGAGAAGATTGGATTTGAGATACCCAAAATAAGATAATTGTTAGAGTGATTCCTCCTCCCATGCAATTTCACTAATTAGAGTCCTATGGTTATTTGAATTGTGCTACCCTGCAGTTACCACACATTTATATCTGCTAGAATATTTGGAATAACCCAGTCCAACATGTCCATCTCAAAATATTTCATCAAATGCTAATTAAACAGCTTCTCACTAAGTGTTAGGCACACTATAGGGGTTGATGAAATAGACATCTATACCACCAACTTCCATGATTCTCTCTTCCTGCAAGATACCAGATTTGCAGCCTAGCATTGGGAAAAACAATGGTCTTAAAACCTCATTTGAATTCTGTGTATATGTGTGTGTGTGTATGCATGTGTATGTTGTACATAGATGAAGTTTAAAACAAAATGGTTACCCTCAAACTGTAACTCTTCTTTGAAATATGTTGTATTCACGAAGATTATGCATTCTTCAGTCCAAACTTATCCAGATGCAAGCTAAAGAAAATACTTTGAGACATTAGTGCTTCCTTTTGTTGAGAGGGCTTGGAGTATGTGCAGTTGGTATCAAATTACCACTCAGTGGGTTCATGGAAATGGGTCCTGTCACTTCAGTGAATCTTACATAACCCAGATTTTCCTGAAGACTGTCCATTTGGAATATGTTATCTTCAGCCAGGACTAATTCTTTCATTATTTTAATCAGGGTGAATAGCTGCTGTCATTTTTTTTTTTTTCAACTCTTATATACACTTATGAAAGCCCTAGATTATTGGCTCAAATCCTAAATCCTCATAGGGTTTGGTTTGGTTTTGCTTTGTTTGGTGTAGGACAGGGACAATAATATCAAATCAGTTCTACAATTTGAACAAATATTGGAAGTAGCTGAAATCCTTATAAAGCATCAACCTCAAATATTTTCCTCCCTGTGCTTATACCGGGTAACCCACGACAGAGTAGCGCCTCGAAATTCCCACAAGCTAGAAAAGACAGAATTGGTGTGCCTGCAACTCCCCATGCACTTTATATCCACCTATCCACATCATTGGAGAGGCATCTGGGCCAGTGAAACCTGGTCTGGACACTGAAATCATACCCTGTATAATTTTGGCAAATAAATGCTTGCTTTCCAGATGCCAGGAAGATCGGCATTGAAAAGTTCTTGTAAAATGTGGTTGCACTGCAGAAGGCATATGAAATTCATGACTTGGATTTTTATAGCCTGGACAGAGTTACTCCTTATACAATGGCAAGGTCATCATAACAGGCTTCGTCATCTCAGATTAATTTTGATGTAGGTTAATTTTGAGTCTGTTTATAGGAGTTTTGTTTTTCCCAGATAATTCAGATTAGAGGAGGGTCAACTGCCTTCATCTTTCTGTTTTTTTCTTAGAATTAAAAAAAAAACTGTTGTAGATGTTTAATAAAGCTATATCATATTGGAAATCAGTAAAAAGGCATCGATTATCATCTTTACAAAAGTAATATAGCAGTTTTAAATCAAAATTTCATATTTACAGAGGAAAGACTATCTGCTGTATTATTGAATAAACTTTAAGGAATTTAAGGCAAACACTTTTAGTTTCTCTGTTTGTATCTATATGCCTGTGTGTGAGAGCACACATTATGTGTGTGTGTGTAGCACATTCCTTGTGTTCACATTAACTGGAGACTTAAACTGCCTTATAAGAGATTGATTTAGGGAAGAAGCAAAAGTTGGCTTGATTATTGAATTAGATTAGGGGCAAAAGGAACCGAATTTTAATGTACTATAGGGATAGCTGGTTAAAAAAAGAAAACTATATAAACCTTATTTTTGGTAGTGCCTCCAGAGAGTAATTAGTTTGGACCTGCCTTTATATGGTATGTCATCATATTCTTCCTTCTTGATTTAATTCACACTTATGCTCCTGTGGAAATATTCTTCAACAATCTTCCACTTTCAAATGTCATCAACTATGTGTTCCTCTTCTTTAATGTCATCATGTTGTGTTTGCCCACATAGACAATTTTCTCAGTGAGGAGCCACACCTAACTTAACCGTTGTCCTATTCTATTTCCAGAACAAGATGGCAGGTACTAGACCAGGGATATCCTTAACTCTTCAAACCTACATCAACATTCTATATGAAAGATATCAAAGCACAGTCATATCTAATATGTTCAATTATTATTCCTGACACTGTTACATGTCACAGGGTTATAACACAGGACAAGTAATGATCCTGCCCTTGTGGAATTTATAAGCAAGTGTGGAAACAAACAATCCAAAAGAAACTGTGGAGTATGTTAGGTACTAATAGATGTTAAAGGAAGAAGTAAAACTGGGGAGGGAGCCTATGAGTGTTGAGAGTAAGGAGGTTTAAAACTTTTGATGAATTAACCTGGGAAGACTTCACTCAGGAGACATTTAATGTAGGTTACAGTTTTATACAGTCCAGGAATAGACTTAATGGAAGTTTATGGAACATAATCATGATAGGGTACTATTTCAATATCTAAATTATAACTGATGAATCATTGGATAGGAACTTGCATAGTTTAAATTCCTTGGGGTGAGGAGGAAGAGCTTGTTAAAATAATTCTTGGCTTTAAATAAGATCATAAATAGAATATTTAAGTGAAGAAAAAAACTTTTCCAAACATTTTACAGCTGCAATCTAAATATAAATATTTGGCATGTATAATTAAAATCATTTTCTGTATTCACTAACTAGATCTCCAGAGTCTTTAGCAAACAACATATTCTTAGCTTACCTCCAGTTATTTTAAGTGTAGGAAAGTTATAAAATGCCACTTCTAAAATAATTTAATTCAGATTTTTCCCTAATGCAAAGAAACTTTTTTTTTTTTTTTTAGATTTATTTATTTATTCATACAGAACTGGGGTACAGGCCAGAGATGCGGAGGGTGAGAGGATTCACCAGAGACAGAGTGGGGAGCAGAACAGGCAGATCGACGAAGTACACTGCTGAGGGGAGCAGCGGGCGGGTCAGGAGAGGTCTGCCGCGCCATGTGGTCACCTCCAGGGCAGGCGGGGATCGAACTCATGCAGAAGTGGCTTCAGTTTCTCAGTGCAGTGCTTTAACCCGCTGCGCCACCAGGGAGGGCCGCAAAGAAACTTTTTAACCAAAATGAAGTAGTGATTTTCCTGTGTGGTACAAAACACACATTGTAAAATGTATATTTTCTTGTGATCCATAGTCTAGCTAAAATTCACAAATTAAGTTTTTGCTAAAAACAAAAATATTCATCCTTCCAGTCTCCTGATGATGATATTTAGGAAGCATTATAGAAACAAGGACCATATGTCATTTTTTAAATCTTGTTTCAACAAGATTCAATGGATATCTCAGTTGATGTCTACTTCTGAGTGAGCACACATCTTTACTCTTAATCATTCTCTATCAGACCTTAATGTAAATTGAATCTCTCTTGTAGACAAATATGATGTATATATAATTCTGAAACTCTTCCATTTTATTTTATGACTTAAAAAATTTGACAATATTTTTATTGAGGTAATATCTGTATACACCCATCAAGCATTACAGTTGTAGTATACCTTCCACTAAATCACCCATAGTCCATCACCATAGTCCATAGTGCTTCCTTCTAGCTCCATCTATATTGGCATGCCACAAATGCCATGAGTTTATCTTTTTCGTTATTCAATAATATTCCATTGTATACATATACTGCATGTTCTTGACCCACATCTATTTTGGGGTATTTAGATTGTTTCCAGAATTTAGCAGTAATAAATAGAAACTGTAAGAGTGCAAGTTTCCTTTCAAATTAGCATTTTTTAAATTGGGGTGTAGATACTTAGGAATTACTGGGGCAAATGGCAGGTCCATATTTAATATTTTGATACTCAACTCTTTCCACAAAGGCTGAACCGGTTTGCATTCCATCTGAAGAATACCAGAGTCCCCTTTTCTTTTCATTCTACCTAACATCTGTGTTGGATCTTTTTGATATGGGCTTTTCTCACAGGTGTAAATGATATTTTGTTGTGGTCTGATTTGCATTCCCCTAATAATAAGTTATATGGACATTTTTTCATGTACCTGTTTTCAGTCTGTCTTCTTTGGAGAAGTTTCTATTTAGTTCTTTACTCCACTCCCCATTTTTTGATTAATTTGTTTTTATTTTTATAGAGTTTTATGCATTCTTTGTATATCTTTAATATTTGTCCTTTCTCAGATATATTATGGGCAAATATTTTCTCATTTATTTCAGATATATTATGGCTTATTTTCATTTTAATTATGACTCCTACCCATGTGCACAAGTTTTTTACTTTGATGTGGTCCCTGTTGGTTATGGGACACAGGGGACAAATACCTTACTACTGGGGACAATACCTAAAGCCATCACTAAAACTTATGTCTTGAAATGTTTTGCCTTTGTTTTTTTCTATGTATTTTATGGTTTCAGGTTTTACAACCAAATCTTTTATCCATTTTGTATTAATTTTTGTATATGGTGTAAAATAGTGATGAAGTTTCATTCTTTTGAATGCAGCCCTATAGTCTCCCCAACACCATTTCTTGAAGAGGCTATCTTTGTTCCTGTATCTATTCTTGGCTCCTTTGTCATAGATAAACTATCTGTATATGTGTGGATTTATTTCTGGGTTTTCAATTCTATTCCATTGGTCTGTGTATCTGTTTTTGTTCCACTAACTGGCTGTTTTAATTATTATGGCTTTATAGTATAATCTGAGGTCTAGAAGTTTGATACCTCTGTTATCATTCTTTTTTGTCAAGCTTCTTTTGCTATTTGGTGTATGTTGAGATCCCATATGAATTTCAGTAATGTTTGTCTTTTTTTTTTTTTTAAAAATAACTTTGATATTTTTATTAGAATTGCATTGAAACTGTATTTTGCTCACGTTGACAATGTTGATTCTTCCAGTCCATGAACAAGGAATGTTTTTCCATTTCTTCATGTCTCGTTCTTTTTTCAGCAGTGTCTTATGGTGTGTGTTTTTCTTTTTTTAAATTCATCACCTATATTTCCCTTTTTAAATTCTGAATCTCCATTTTTATCTTATTTAGAGCTTCATTTTCTGTCTTTAATACATTCATCTTTTTTTCATCCATTTCTTTGAATTAGTTTTGCAATTTTAAACATTGTATCTGACAGAGAGAATATAGGTTCTATGTTCTATCAAGTTGTATTCTGGGTATCTGTTCTCTTTCTGTGTTGTGATATTCCTTTAAGGACTCATATTGCCACTTGTTGTGTTTGTCTCCCAATTATTAGCTTTGGGACCCAGTTGCTGCCTGTGGAGCTTCCTCTGGGCATGGCTCTTCCCTCTCACTTCAGTGATTAGCCTGTTTGGCTGAGCAACTGGTGGGGTCTCAGAGGCAGTCACCAGAACTCAGGCTGCCCTAGTGTCTTAGAAATTGATTTATTTGATTATATATTAGTATGTAATTAACTAAATAATATATAATTATATAAAATTATAATTGATCATAAGTTAAATAAATTACTAGTTATTTGTCTTAGAAACTTTAGAATATGCAATACAGTAATATTAACCATGGTCACCATGCTGTGCATTATATCCCCATGAATTATTTTGTAACTGGAAGTTTGTATCTTTGCCACTCTTCATTCATTTTGCCCACCCCATCCGTGCTTTCTCTATATCTAAGAGTTTGGCTGCTTTTTTTCTATTTTTGATTCCAAATAAATGAAATCATGTAGTATTTGTCTTTTTCTGTCTAATTTATTTTGCTTAGCATAATGCCCTCAAGACCTACCCATGCTGTCACAAATGGCATGATTATTTTTATGGCTGAACTATATTCTGTTGCAAATGCATACCACAGTTCCTTTATTTTTCATCTATTGATGGGCTCTTAAGTTGTTTCTATGTCTTTCCTGTATATATATATATTGCAATGAACACGCAGGAGAGTGTGTGTCTTTTCAAAAGAAGTTTTTGTTTCAATAAACACTCAGATGGAATAGCTGGAACATGTGGTAGTTCTATTTTACAGGTTTTGGGGAACTTCCACACTGTTTTCCATAATGGGCATACTGGTTTACATTTCCACTAATAAAACACATTTTTCTCACTAGACTTGGCAACAATTTTTTCTTCTATTTTTTAAAATACCCATTTTAATAGATGATTAGATTCATACTTGAATGAGTTTTTATTTAAATTTAGTGATGGTAAACCTTTTTTCATGTGCTTGTTATTTATCTTATGCCTTCTTTGGAAAATTGCCTATTCAGATCTTTTGCCCCTTTTTAATCATGTCACTTCTTATTGTTTTTGCTATTGAGTTGTATGAGTTCTTCATATAATTTAGATATCAATTCTTTATCAGGTAAATGATCTGCAAATATTTTGTTCCATTCAGTAGTTTCCATTTCATCTGTGATTTCCTTTGCTGTAAAGATGCTTTGTAGTTTAATGTAGTCCTGTTTGTTTATTCTTGCCTTGTTGCCATTGCTTTTGGAATCATGTCTAAGAAACCTGATAAGTAGATGGATATTCAAGAATCAGAATAACTCCTCAAGTTAAACTATATGGAAGTTATTCTGCTGATTTTGTATGAAGATTTTATTAAGTGTGCGCTAAAGAGCTTTCTTCATTGAGGGTTGCTTCTTGGCCTGCAAGCGACATACCACAAGGAAGGTCTATGTTCAGACCATGGCACTCTTCACTCCAGATCTGAGACGTTTTTCTGGATAGAATTAGAGGACAAATCCCTCTGTGTAGTTTTTAGCACCAATTAACTTTCTTCATTGGATCAGTTAAAATTAAGGATTTTTACACATATGGTAAGTTTGTTTTCATGGAAATGTTTGCGTGTGTTTGTGTTTTAAAAGATGGAGATTTCGGGCCCTCCCTGGTGGTGCAGTGGGTTAAAGCACAGCACAAAGAAGCTTAAGCCACTTCCACATGAGTTCGATCCCCGCCCGCCCCGGAGGAGATCCACTTGGCTCGGCAGACCTCTTCTGTGCCACCCACTGCTACCCTTAGCAGTGTACTTCGTCGATCTGCCTGTTCTGCTCCCCGCTCTGTCTCTGGTGAATCCTCTCACCCTCCGCATCTCTGGCCTGTACCCCAGTTCTGTACGAATAAATAAATAAATCTTTTTAAAAAAGGAGATTTCTCCCATGCAGATACTGATACCAGATTAAAAGATATATATTTTATTTATGCATCCAAGAACTGACATGTAAGCCAGAAGTGTTGGGTTGGGGGTGAGTGGATTCACCAGAGATAGAGTAGGGAGCATAACAGGCAAAGTGACTGAGTTACAGTGCAATGGGGAGCATCCAGGGTGGCAGCCTTTTCAAGACTGGTATTAAGAAATCCTAGGAGAGTCAGGTGAGGTCTGCTGCGCCATGTGAACAGTGCCCTGGCTGGAGATCGAACTCAGGCTATAGTGGCTGCAGATAATTTCATTGTGCTAATTAACCCCTGGTACCACAAGGGAGGTCCCAATACCAGATTTTCATACTAACACATATTAGAGGAAAAGCCCACTTCCCCACTCTCATGTTTTCTTCTAGTTGGCTTTTCATTAAGATGATTAAGAAAATGTTGCACAAATGTGGGCATGGGGTTGTGGTGGCTCAAGCCTGTCATTTAAGTTGATATTTTTTGCAGAGCCCAAGGAGTGTGTGTCTGGAACAGACTTCCTCTCCTCAAGACATGTAGAGACATGCATGGCAAAACCTTGTAATGAAAACTGAATTAAGATCGCATTTGTTTGGAGATCTACCTTTTTCTTTTAGAGCTACTCATTTAATTGAGCTAGCATTAGAATCCTCCCTAACAGGTGTCCCCACTCTAATACACCCATCACCAAATCACTCATAGTCCCCACCACAGTCCATTGTGCTTCCTTTGCTCTTTCTTCATACCTCTCCGTCTCGTCTAAGTTTAGTTTCAAGCTTGTCTTTATCTAACCCTTTGTTTGGTTTCTCTATATTCCACATAGTAGTGACACCCTCCAGTATTTTTTTCTCTTTCTGACTTATTTTGCTCCGATTACCCCTTTAGTTACATCCATGTTGCTACAAATGGTCCCATTTTATTTATTTATTTTTTAAAAGATGTATGTATGCATATAGGAACTGGGGTGCAGGCCAAAAGTCCACCAGAGACAGAGAAGGGAGCAGAGGAAGCAAATTGACTAAAATACCCTGCTGAGGAGAACAGTGGGCAGGTCAGGAGATGTCTGCCACACCATGTGGGTCACCTCCCCCTGGTGGGGAATCGAACTAATGCTGCAGTAAGTGCAGCTCCCATTAAAGCTGTTTTTGGTTTTATACCTATGTATGGTGATTACAAAAGGGGATAAATCTTGGGTATCAGCCTCATTATCCTCCCCTTTATAAGAATGGTATTAATGACCCTAGAGAAATGTCTTTTAGTAAAGAATAAATGCATAAAATAAAAAATAAAACTTCTGAATTGATCATTAAAATATTTGGATATGACTAAAATCTCAGAGAAAAACTTGTGATTATAGGCTTCCAGTCAGATCAGATCATGCTTGCTTGTTTCTCAAAATTGGGTTTGATTTAAAATATTTCTAGCTAATGGAAAATTGGATTGTTTCCAGTTTGGGGTTATTATAAATAAAACTGCTATAAACATTTGAGTACAAATCTTTCGGTGGGTTTATGTTTTTATTTCTCTTGAGTAAAGGCAAAGAGTAGAATTGATGGATATGTGGCAAGTATGTATGTATTTAACTTCATAAGTCATTTGTATCATTAAAACAGAACTGTTTGAACACATTTGTATTCCCACCAGCAATGTTTATGAGCTCCATTTGCTCCATGTTCTTGCCAACATTTGGTATGGTATGGATCTTTTGGTTTGTGTGTGTGTGTGTGTTTGGTGTTCTAGTGGGGATGCATTGATATATTGATATCTTGTTGTGGCTTAAATTGCATTATCCTAATGATTAACTTCAGCATTTTTAATCTGTGCTTATTTATCATGTATATAACTATTTTAGTGAAGTGTCTATTAAAACAGTTTTCTTACTTTTTAGTACTGTTTGTCTTTCCATTATTGAAATGTAACTGTTCTTTATGTGTTTTCCTATAGGTTTGTTGTCTGATACATCTTTTGGCAATATTTCCCCTTAGTTCTATGCTTGCCTTTTCATTTTCTTAAGTTTTTAAAAATTTTGATGGGCTCCAATGTATCAATTGATTTTTAGCTTGTGGATTTTTTTGTGTGTGTGAAATCTAAGATAGCTTTATTTACTTAATGGACAATGAGACATTTTTCACATGGTGTTCCAGAAGGACTTTAGTTTTAACACTATAAGGAAACCTAAATCCATCTTGAGTAAACTTTTCTTTATGTTGAAAGGAAGGGACAAGGTTCATCCTTTTACATGCTAATACCTAATTGTTTCAGCATCATTTGTTGATAAAAGCATCCTTTCCCATTGAAATACCTTCACCCCTTAGTCAAAAAAATCATTGATCAAATGTGTGTTAATCATTCTTTTTTTAATCTAACTTTTGCCAACAGCACTTTCTCTTGAATATCATTTTATAGGCTTATAAATAGGTAGTATCCAACTGTGTTTTTTTATTTAAAAATAAATTTAGAGATGAATTTAGGTCTTTTGAATTTCTGTGTACATTTTAAAATAAACTTTAATTTATACCATAATAGGTTTATTTGGAGTCTTTTGTGGTTCCATATAAATTTTGGTAATGTTTGCTCTAGTTCTTTGGAGAATGCATTAAAAATCTGACAAGGATTGTATTGAATCTATCTGTTGCTTTGGATAGAACAGTCATTTTGATGTTAATAGTTCCAGTCCATGAACAGGAATATCTTTTAAGTTTTTTCTGTTTTCTTCTCTTTTTTTTTTTTTTTTTTTTTAAAGATTTATTTACTTGTGCATACAGAACTGGGGTACAGGCCAGAGACTCAGGGGCGGTGGGAGGCTTCACCAGAGACAGAGTGGGGAAAAGTATAGGCAGATCGAGGAAGTACACTGCTGAGGGGAGCAGCAGGAGGGTCAGGAGAGGTCTGCCATGCCATGTGGTCACCTCCGGGGCAGGCGGAAATCTAACTCATGCGGAAGCGGCTTTAGATTCTCAGTACTGTGCTTTAACCCACTGCGCCACCAGGGAGGGCCTAAAGATCTTTAGCTTTTTTTTTTTGGTCAACTTTCTTGTTAATTTTTTAATACTTTTGATGCTATTGTAAATGGGGTTGCTTTCTTTTTTTTTTTTTTAGATTTATTTATTCATACAGATCTGGGGTACAGACAGGCCAGAGGTGCAGGGGCAGTGAGAGGATTCACCAGACACAGACTGGGGAGCATAACAGGCAGATCCACGAAGTATACTGCTGAGGAGAGCAGCAGGCAGGTCAGGAGAGGTCTGCCGTGCCATGTGGATCACCTCTGGGACTGGCGGGGATCGAACTCATGTGGAAGTGGATTTAGCTTCCTAGTGCTGTGCTTTAACCCGCCGCACCACCAGGGAGGGCCCTTTGTTTTTCTTTTAATAATGTCTTGCAGTTTTCTTTATACAGGTCTTTTACTTCCTTTGTTATGTTTATTCCTGGTATTTAATTATTTTTGATGTGATTGTAGTTGGGACTATTTTCTTGACTTATTTCTCTTCTAGTTTATTACTAGCAGATTTTCATATATTGTTTTGTTACCTGCCATTTCACTACACTGATTTATTGTTTTTATAATCTTTTAGTGGAATCAATCCTGACAATAAAAGATATGTATCATATTCCCAGGTGTCTAACTATAATACAAAGCAGTAGGGTATTATAATAAAAATAGATACTCATGGGTGGGGTTAAAGCACAGCACTAAAAAGTTAAAGCCACTTCAGCATGAGTTCTATCCCTGGCCCCAGAGCTGACCCACATGGTGTGGCAAACCTTGTCTGACTGCATCCCTCTGCAGTGTAATTCGTCAGTCAACCTTTTCTGCTCCCCACTCTGTCCTTGGTGAATCTTCTCACTTCCTGCACCTCTGGCCTGTACCCCAGCTCTGTATGCATAAATCAATAAATCTTTAAAAAATACACTCATTAGTAGAATAGAAACAAGAGTCTAGAAAGAAGCCCAAATTTATGCAAACAGTTAATTTATAATAAAAGGGCCAACAATATACAATAGGGAAATGAATGTCTCCTCAACAGTTCAGGAAGCTGGAAAGTCACAGAAGGAAGGGAGAGAGGAAAGTTGGAAGAAAGGAAGGAAGGGAGGGACAGAGGTGGGCAGGGAGGGAGGAAAGAGGGCATTATCTCACACCATATACAAAGATTAACTCAAAATATATTTAAAAAAAAAACAAAACTTGGGTGTAAGATCTGAAACTATAAAATACATAAAAGAAAATGCAGGCAAAATGCTTCAAGACATTGGATATAGTGATGACTTTGGAGACCATACTATTAAAAGACGGGAAATTAAAATAAGCAAGTAGGTCATCAAACTGAAAGATTCTGCACAATGAAAGCAACTCAATAAAACAAAAACATACTGTCAAGAAAGAAAATGTTTACACATCATACATTCAAAAGAAACTAGTGTTCAAGATCTACAAAAACCTCACACAATGTTATAAAAGAAAATTAAAAGCTGATCTAAAAAAAGACAGATAAAAATCTTTATAAAGACTTCCATCTTTATTTCTATAAATGGAAGATATTTATGTAATGATACATCTGCTTATAAATGAATTGTACAGTTTTATAATTTTATGCTTCATTTAATTATTTTAAAACCCTCAGTTGGACTTTGTCACCATGTAAACATTTTCATATGTTTTGAGAGATTTTTATTTATATTTGTTTATATATATATATAATACCTATTATATAACATAATATATATAATGTATGTATATAAACATCATTGTTCACTTATGTACAATGTCTGATTTCTCCTCTCAGGTATAGCCCCTTTAAAATACTCCCCACCACAGATGGTTCAATTCACCTGTGAACCATCACCATAGTCCTTGTGCTCTTCCCTCTCTTGGTTTTTACCCTCTCTGCCCCCTTCTTCTGATTTCTAGTAGTCTACTAGCTTTGTTTATTTACTTACTACTTTTTTCCTGATCCCTTATTTGCTTTCCCTATATCACTCCTAGAAGTGACATCATACAATATTTTTTTCTTTTCCTTCTTACTTATTTCACTGAGCATAATACCTTCTATCTCTATCCATGTTGCTGTGAATGTCATGAGTTTTATTTTTTTGATTGCTGAATAGTATTCCACTATATATATATATATACCACATCCTCTTGATCCAGTCATCTATTTGGGGGCATTTGGGTTGTTTCCACATCTTACCTATTGCAAATAGTACTACAATAAACAGAAGGGCACAGGTTTTCTTTTGAGTAAATATTTTTGTGTTCTTATAGAGAATTTTAAATGAAAGGTGTTGTGTTAGCAGTGCTCACGGCTGATTTCAGTAAATCTTTGTCTAACTGGAACAATCCAGTTACTTATGAAGAATCTTCCACTAACTATTTAAGTGGTAAAGAAGCTCTTATGTAAAAAGATTTAATATGCTATATACAAATGTAGTCTTAAACATTCTATATAATTTGGAATTTGATTAACTTGAAAATTAATCTGCTTATTCCTAATCTTGACAGAAAAAAAGGGCACTAAATTTACACTTAACTTTTGGGTAACTAAAAACTAATGTTTTTCCTAAGACTCTTTATTTCACTCAAGGGTTGAATAGCCCTGGTAAATGAATATCATGGAATGCTGACAAGATCTACATTTTCACAATCTGGAAATAACTAGAAGACTGTCTTTTGACTATTTGTTTTTCTTCTCATAAGGAATTTGGTCAGATGACTAGCTATAAATATATTTAGAGCTCATGGTTCCTGGGTCCATTGGAGTGATTTGATTTAATGAATATTTCACATAAAATCCAAGTAGCTAAGAAACTGACTAGCTAAGGTAATGTGAGTGTTGGAAAACTAGAGGATAATTTTCAAGGTGATTAACTTACAGAGTGGATAAACTTCAAAGTAGTATTAGAGAGGCCATGTCTGCAAGAGTGGGGTCTGGGTCTATTTCTATCCAACCTGACCAAGGCAATCAATTCAGAGCATTACCAGAAACCTATATATTCTGAATGAATTGGCAGACACCCAGTACTTCAGGGAATGAAAGAAAATTTGGGCATTTTCAATAAAACCTCACCAGAACTATCCTGGTTGTATTATATCTCATGCAAGAGATATTTTGCACATGGATAGATGGAAGCTTTTCCTCCTCTACTTTAGTGAACATTTTGGAGGACAAATTTACCCTGATGAACCAAACATTGATCTATACTAAGGCTATAGGTGCAGCAATATACAGTTTTACCTTGGAATTAAAACGTCAACCGTTTTGACTATAGATGAAATTCTTTAGCTCCTATTTTTAAGTGTCAGGTTTGAAAATACAAGAAACTATTGTTTTTCTTTTTTTTCTCTTTGTTTTACTTTATTTTTACATCATTCTTTATTTTGTGCCTTTTTCCATCTTAGCTGTACGAAGAAACTTTAAAGAGAAGAGCCATCAAGTAATCAGCCTGTGTTAAAATACCAAATTAAATGTTATTGAGTTGATGAAGTCGGGTTTTAATTTCAATGCCACAGATAGTTAAGGAGAGTCTGCTATGGGTAAGAGACACAGTGTTGACTAGTTTTCAAACTGTGGTCACTACTAATTTAGGGGAGTTTCACACTAGAAAAGAAAAATATATTTTAATTTATTTTTTCAGTTTTCATACTGAGCTTTAGTTATAGTTTTTTTGAGGTGGCATTGTTTTCAGTATATATCTTAGAAGTACAGATTTATGCCTCTTCAAATGTATGTGACCATATCATCCCACCACCAAAGTTGTAATAATCCTCCACCTCACTCCAACCTTGGGTTTCACCTCTCCTACAACTCTAGTGACCTCAGTTATGTAGTTGGATTCAAAGGGCTTGGTTTGGTTTAGTTTTGCCTATTGCTTTGCTTTGTTTCTTTATATTTGACTTATGAGTGAAATTACCTGCTGTTTGTCTTACTCCTAACTTATTTCACTTAGTATAATCTCCTAGAGTTCCATTTGTATTGACACAAATGGCAAGTTTTTTTCATAGCCCAGTAATATTCCATTGTGTATATCTATCACATTAGAGGTAAAGTTTAAAAAGTTTAAATTAGTGTTATATAAATTAGAAGAGAACAAAACACAACCTGTAGAACTATTTTACAGAGCATATATCTGAAATTTTCATGCTTATCAATCAACTTCAGAATAATGTGAACAATTCAATGCTTCTAAGACAGTGGACTATGCACGGTTTTGAGGTGGAGATGTGCTAACATTATCACAATCACTTTCTTCTTCACCAATACCATGGATTATAAAAAGCAACTTGGATCTCTATGTATTTAAAGTGTTCAAGAGAAAGCCAGTATATGTGGATCAGTACTAAACACATGTAGCAGCAGAAACGCAACTGGAAAGTAATGGGTCCAAAGTTCTAGAAAGAGACCTCGAAGATTTATCCAATCCTAAAAGGAAAGGAGAGATAAATGGTAATGGAATTTGGCCTGAAGTCTTTGAAGGATTAAGTTTAAAGTTAAACATAAACCTTGAAGACAAGGTTCCACTTACAGAAACCTTATCTTGTTGTAAAACTCTGTCCTGGACCCAGAAAGTTTTAACCAGTCACTGACATGCTAGGGAAACTTTCTGGCAGAGGGTGACAATTCAGAGGCGGCACTGAAAACTGTGGTATGTTTATATAGTCATGTCCAGTTTACCTGTGTCCGACAAGACTTTGACAGGCCAAAGAGAAGGAACTACGCAGGGTCGCCAGTTATCCATGCTGCTGGAAATGCCACTAGCCTGGCTAACTAAAGAAAAACATGTGTACCTGCCAGAAGTAACAAAGTAATGGACTTTCCATGAGAAGCTATCAGTTCTGGATGATTTGGCATTTTTAGAGAAAAGACTCAAGCCCAGTGGGTTCCTTGGTTATTCAGACTTGGACTGATGTGGCTCATGTATTCTGGATGAGGTAGGGGCTGCTAGTGACGAAATGAAGCATCAATTCAGAGAATTTGTGCTCTCAAAAGAGCAGTACAGTGCAAATATTATGGAAATATACACTGTAAAGTATGGGATGTCAAAGTGAAGGATTCCTTTTGGGACTAACAAACTGATGTGAACACAGTGCTTGGCATGAGAGATGAGGACTTAAGAAATGTAAATATTTTACACCTAAGATCTACACCTGTAGTATTTGTGCATTAGAAATGGAAAGATGGTAAAAAAAAAAAAAAGATTTTCATACATGTTAATAATCCCTGAGGGTGCTTGACCAAACAACCTCTAGTTGGGGACTGGCATTAGTGCCACTCTACATTTCCAGAAATGTCCTTAGGGCTAATTTAACATCTAGATCTTAGACTTTCTGATTTATATTCAAATATACTTTTCGCAGTCTATCAAGTAAGATTATAAAACTTTTTGATGCTCAAAATTTTGAATAGTATAAATAAAGAAATCTTTCTAAAAACTGGTATCAGTACAAGGTTGTAATTGAATTTCATATTTCTCTAGACCCTAACACAATACCTTCCACAAGGTTATTGACTAGAAAAAAACAGGCTAATACAGAATGAGCTTTTCGTTAATCAGTGGATTCTATGTAAAATCTCATATTCTTAGCAGTTACCTATTTTATACCTTCTAGAAGTAGAGGCATCATTTAATCTATCAGTCCAGGGGTCATCATTCAGTAAAGTATTCAGCACTCTATCTATCTGAATACTCATGATCCCAGATGCTTAGGAAATATCAGATTACCCATATTTCTGTGAAGCTGTGTAGTGGAAACAGTTCATTGTACATTTTAGGAAATGCTGGTTCTAGGCTTAAGTGCCTGATTTTACTCAGTACTTAGCTGTAGGTCCATTGTCTTACTTAGCACACAATTTCTCATTAACTTTAGAAAATCTGAACTGGAATTTCATTTTGATTTTCCTCACATAAGACTATTTTCTCACAGCAGAACAAGGGTGTCTCAACAAGACACCCTTTTTAGTCCTCATCACACATAACTGGCAATGATAAACTCTATCTCCAGAAGTCATTCATTTGAATTAATGTGTATTTTTTGCCACCATAAGATGCCAAGTTATTAGAACTTATGAAGAAATGCCAAGCAGGAGAATACACCTTTGCCATCAAAAGCTATTAGTGAATAACTTACAATTCTACATATTTGTTGTTCAATTCTGTATATATGTAGTTTTATTCAGTACCCTCAAAAAATTAGGATTTGATATAACTATCAAACTGTCAAATGCAAATTCAGGAGAAAAGACATCTATATTGAAATTTAGAAAGTTGAATGTGGGTTTTGTTGTGTCACTGTTCAAAAATTCTGTTGGGTTCAGGATAAAATCTTAACCCTTTATCATGGCCTACTGTCCTACACAGTATGACTTATTTTGTCTTCTCCAGGCTTTTCTGTTCTGCTCCCCCCACCCCCCACAATGCTGCAACCACAAGGCCTCTTTTTAAATACACTGTTCTTTACATCCTGCCTTTAAACTATCTAGGGAGTTCCCCTCTTCCTCCAAATGCTCTCTGTGATCACACTCCTTCTACCAGATCTTCCTGTGGCTGGCTCAGTCTCATCTTTAAAGTCTTAGCTTAATTTTCTTACACGTTCCAGTGTGGAGAGTCTCACCAGAAGAGCCAGCTGAAAGTGGTTTTCTAGCATTCCAATCATTCTCTCTAGTATCTCTACCTGTGTAGTTCCTTTATGTTTCTTTTTACACTTATTATGACCTAAAGCAACCTCATCTATTTGTCAGTTTTCTGTTCCACCAACAGTATACAACCATAGGGAAGTCAGAGCTTTCTCAATCTTTTCTTTACCTTTTTCTGGAACTTGATGTCTGTGATACACAGGTGCTCAATAAGTATCTCTGGGCAAAAACAAAAATGGGTCAAATAAAGTTTTGTTGTGTGTAACTGGATCCAAAGGTTGAGGCAATGAATATAGGACATCAGGAAGTAAAGACAGTCTATATTCAAGCCACTGAGGAGACATTCCCCAGCTTTGATGTCCACAAGTTACCTTCTGACAAGTTTCATCCAGCCTAAGCTGTCTCCACTTCTCTCACTATTTATCACTCAGATGAAACCTTTCATCTGGCCTCGCCTATAAAGCCTTTTGGATATTCTGGAAATGACAAATGGAAAAATGAGTTCTGTCCATGGGAACCAACACACCATTAACCACCCTTTTATTGAAGCTCCACTTGGTCTCCAGTGTGTTTGGACTGGCTGTTTATCATGAGGCAGGATGTTACTCTCTGAACAGGAGCTTTGTGTCCAATTGTTAAGTGGTGTATCTTAATCAGTGGTTTTGTTTTAAGTGGTTTGAGTTGCGTAGTATTTGGCTTAAACCGCCGGCATCCCTGGATGGAAAATGGGAAGACAGGAGGTTAGTCAATTTGTGGTTGGAATCAAAAGACCTAGGTCCAGTGGGGGCTGATCTAGAGGAGGCTGGGCAGGTGCTGTGCATGCATAGTTAGCCTGGGAAGAAGAGGAGAAAATAGTTCTGATATTTGGTAACAATCAAGGAAAGAAAAAGATAAGTATGGAGAATGGGTGAAAGAAACAAGGGTCTGCTAACTGAAAATCATGACTTGATGAATGTATTACTTCATTGTATTGGAAACTTTTAGGGTAGACAAGTCTTGAAGGGAGAATTGTTCATTTTTTTAAAAAAAATTATTTATTTATTTATGCATATAGAACTGGGGTACAGGCCAGAAGTGCAGGGGTGGTGAGAGGATCACCAGAGACAGAGTGGGGAGCAGAACAGGCCAACTGATCAAGTACACTGCTGAGGGGAGCAGCAGGCAGGTCAGGAATGGTCTGCCATACCATGTGGGTTACCTCCAGAGCCGGGGACTGAACTGGTGCTGAAGTGCTTTAGCTTCTTAGTGCTGTGTTTACTTGCTGCGTCACCAAGGAGGGCCCTGTTCATTTTTTATTCTCTCCAATCAAAACATTTTGACAGCAGATCCACAAAGGCTATGGAATACATGACCCCAGCTGTTGTATATCACCAGATTCATGAAGGCTACCTTTCACATGTCCACACATGTTTCAGAGGCAATATTGGCTGCCTACTAGTGATTCAGTGATGAGGAGTCTCTGGGAACAAAAAACAAAATAATATTGTCAGTTTTTGTTTGTTCTAAGGGAGGCCTCCTTCTCTTCGTCATCCTCCTCACTTCCTCTTCTGCTCTCTCTCTCCCCTTTCTCCCTTCCTCTCTTTCTACTCACACTTTCTCTTCTTCAAGGGAATCTGGTTATCTGAAACTCAGTTGTGCTTGTTCAATTATTGTGAGGAGCTTCTTTTTTTTTCTGCTAAAGGGTAAAAGAGAGTGTTAAGACATGAAGGAAACTTTTGTTTTATAACACCAGTGTGGACCCTGTACTTTCCTTACCGTGTGCTGTGGTAACATGAGGGAAAACCATCTGTTCCCAATCCAATCATCATATCTTCTTGATCTGCCTTTTAAAATTGCACAGTTATTGAAAGACTGTTACTCATTTCCTGTTGCCAAGACACCTTTCATATAAGTTTTACTTTCAGAGCAATAACTTCTAGACTGTGAAAACACCTACACAGTTCTGGACCATTCTTAAAGACCAATCCTAAAGGAATCAACTTCAAAATGGTTTCTTGTCTGTGTCACTCATGTGCCATGATCTCTAAACTGGTAATACCATCATCCAACTTCTGGAGTTGTTGTATGGATCAGGTTCATTAATGAGTACTTGGAAAACAATTTTCAATAGTTTAAATGTAACATTCATCTCCATGTGCTTTCATCTTCTGAGACATTCTGATGAGCTTGCTGGGCTAATGGAAGGCAAGTGTGAGTGGTTTTCATATATTTTGTGTAAGTATCTGACACCTTGACCCATAGGAGGTATGCCAACAGCACTAATTCCACTCACACCATCCACCCACACACTCCCCCCTCACCCACAACACACTTTACTTAGTTTGTACCTTCAATAACCAAGTATTTATCAAGCATTTACTGTATGGTAAACTCATTACATATGTAAATAAAACCTAATCCCTGCTTCAAAGACTTTGCCTTCTATTGACTTTACTCTACCTATAATCTCTCATTTGGAGGAAGAAAAGGAAGGCTGGGAAACAGAGGTTAGCAAGCAATCTTCCTCTATTGCCACTTCAGGAGCTGCGGAGGAAATTGAGCCAAATTCTCTTTTGGAATTCATTCCCTTGGGCTAACTGGTGAGTTTGTGTCTGGGAATGGGATTTTGTATTACTCTTCTCAGATACAACTGAAAGAGTTGCATCCAAAGGGAACTCTTATTTCCTTTGTCTTTTTTTCACCTGACATCTTCAATTTCCAGTCATCTGCTTTGCCAGTCATCTACTTTGTCTTCACCCCAAAATTAATTTCTTGGGAAGGTGCAAGATGTTGGGAACATCTGGCCGGAAGGCTCAAGGCTGTCCTTCTCCATTCAGTGTTTCTCTTACAACGCTGTTGCATGACAGCGCTATCTTTGCCCTGAGATATAATGAGAGTGCTGGCCCCAGCATGGTCCATGTCTACCCATGTTCCCTTCTCTTTCTCAAAAGAAAAAAAAGGAGCATTCATATTTCTCTTGCCATGGGATTTTAAAACTAACCAGAATTTTTGTAAAAGAAAGGTGCTGAGATTCTCTGAGACCTTTCTCTTCTTTTGACTGGGATCCAAGTGTACCAACTTCCAATTTATTGTGTGCACCACAAAGTACAAAGTATCAAAAAGTAAATATGGTGTGTGTGTGAGTGTGTGTGAAAGACAAACAGACAGACAGAGACAGAGAGAGAGAGAGAGAGAGAGAGAGAGAGAGAAGTGACAGTATTGTCTGGTTCAGAATAGAAACATTTTTATTTAAGAAATTTCAAAATGCACTCCAAAATAAATGTGAAAACATGCACTCTGAGTAAGCAAAAGCATTTTCTCAGACTAGATGTCTCCTGGGGAATGTGAGGAGTTTCTGCTTCTGGCCAGACTGGAACCTGTCCCTATACCCACCTCAGCCTGCCAACGCTTTCATCCTAAAGAAACACTTCAGAGTATTTCAAACTCAGACCCACAATAGCTGACATTGTGGTAGATGTTTTCCACATTCATGATATTCCTAATTCACACCAACTCTTTCAACCACACTCAGCATGAGGTACACACCTCATGCCCATTCCCATTTTCTTGGCCACAACTGATTGAAAAAGATACCTGTACCCCCATGTTTATTGCTGCTTTATTTACAATTGGAAAAACATGGAAGCAGCCCAAATGCCCAAAAGTAGATGACTGGATTAGAAAGATGTGGTACATATATACAATGGAATATTACTCAGCAACCAAAAAAGAGAAACACATGTCTTTTGCAGCAACTTGGATGGAGCTGGAAAAGATCATGCTTAGTGAGATAAGCCAGAAAGAGAAAGAAAAATACCGGATGGTTTCACTCATAGCAGGAGTATAATGGACCAGGCGAGAAAATAACAAAAATAATGAACAACCATAGACCAGAGACATTCTGTGGGGGTGGAGTGGGGAATGGGATCAAAAACGGGGGGGGGGGAAGGGAGGGAAATGCACGGGACTATGGTGGTGGCACAGGGGTGATTTGGTGATGGGAAACCCGTGGGGATTACAATTGAGATGAAAAAAAAATGTGAAAAATGATGTAAAAATAAACTTTTTAATAAAAAAAAAACCCTCCATATGCACCCTCCATGCACATGAGGCTGATATTAAATTAAGCTTACTCCCAATTCCCATGCTTCAAGAGCTCCCCAAATTAAAAATCTCCTTCAAGACATTTCCTACTTCAACTGGAAGTGAGATGGCAATTTCTCCAGCCTGAGTTTCAAAATGAAACTGACATACCACACTGGGATGACAACTTGGGATTGAACTGCTATCTTAGATTTCACATGTTTGAAGATCATCATATTGTGTTGGAGTAGCATTATACCAGATAATAAGAGGAAGGGATTGCTCTCTCATTGAGCAAGTAGCAAAAATGGAACCCGATATAAGTAGTATACCCTAGATTTCTCAGCATGACACAGAAGAAGGCAGGGCAAGAAGACAACTTGCAGATTCTCAAACAATACTATCCCAAGTTCAAAGTGTCCTTAGACTCTACGGTATCTCAGTTCTTACTGCTCTTGGTGACCATGCATTTGTCTTGGCACTTATTCCAGGTATATGTTAAAGTTATTTTTAAAATGCTTCTTCCTCTCAATTGCATACCCATTTCTCTCCCTCCAAACTCATCTAAGCCCCCCCAGGCTCTTAGGGCTGGGCCTGACACTCCAGACATTGGGCTTGGAGGTAAAAGGATTCTCCTGTTCTCTCCTCTCTTACTCTTTACCTGGGCATGAAAGAAACTGATATTTATTAAGTGTCTAGTACACACTGTATTTAATCTCAGTTAATATTTATAGTGAACATAGTTATTACCTCCCTTAGAAGGATTAAGTGGCTTCTCTAGCTTCTAACAGCTTACATGATGCAGGGCTGAACTGTGAACATCAACAGTCTCATCAATTCCAAACTTTATATATTGTTTCTACTTCTTTTCCCCCAAGTCTTTTCCTGATGCTTACTTTAAAGCTATTTAGGCGACACTAGTCTACTTTAGATTGTTTATCCCTCTCCAAAGTGGGATCATTGTGTATCTTTATCCTTATTATAGACACTGAGGTTTTAAAGTTTTATTTCCCCTCTTTTTTTGAGTTTTGTTTTTTCTTTTTTGGTTTTCTTAAGGATAAAGTTGGCTGAGTTAACATTCTTATTCCAGAGACTGGGAATAAAATGAGAGCCAAAGTTCTGTTTTATTTCTTCAAAGAATCATACAAATCTTACAAAGCTAGTCATTGACTTGGCCTTTCCTTCCCAAAGACCTTAATTTAGAGTGGTTTGATTTCATTACTGGTGATTGGGAGAGTTTATTGCATAGAAACAACATAAAATCCTTTGGAGAAATTTGAAATCTGACATGACCCATGAATAAAATGATTGAAAAGCATCCTAGAGAGGAAGAACCCATAAAAGATTATTTTTAGAAGAAAAAAAAAGCTTGTTGGAGATAATAATATATCTTAAACTAGACATGTTATTTAGTGCTGTAGGTACCTTCTATAGGATGGAATTTACACATGAATTTTGCTTATTCTTAATTTGACCATAGTATAAAAAAAATAAGTTTAGGCTAAAAAACAAAATAAACACACATAATTCTACCTATTGATAATATATAATGACAATAAACAACTTGATATGTGAATTTCCAGTCCTTTTCTCTGCATATATAACTTAACATAACTTGCATATCTTTAAATTAATTTTTAAATTTAAAATGAGAATATTATCGACATCCATAAGGAAATATTTGTAACACAATAATTAAAGTCTAATTACTAAGAATGCATAAATATCATATTGTATGCTGAACTATATTGTTCACTTAATATGTCCCTTGGAACTAGACAATGAGACTGCAGTATTTTTACATTAAATAAAAATACAATGAATATCATAGAAAAGATTTTATTTAAAGGAGGGGAGAGATAACAACATGCTTAGAAATTATTTATTAGATCAAAGGAGTAAACATTTATTAAAATTTTTGTGAGGTACTGTTACAACATTTTTTAATATTTTTGGGACCATTTTGATAATGGTCTCAAACTTATTTTGCTGAACATTATATTAATATTCACTGCAGTGTATGACCATAAAAATCACCATAGAAATAAATGCCATTCCATTGCTTGAATGGATCATTATACTTGATTAGCCATATAATGATCATTTTTGCTATGCATATTAGTTACATGTATATCTTATTTTGTACATTGATCATTTTATTTTCATACTATTTTCTACATTAGTGTTAGCTATTCCCTTACTGACTTGTGGAACCATTTCTTGAAATATAGTAGTACAATATTTTTCCAGTTTGTCTTTCTTGCCTCTTATGGTACTTTATGGAACAAACTGAAGTTTTGCCTTTCATAGTAGTCAGATCTGTCTGCATTTTTTTTACTCAAATTTTATAAATTTTTCATTTTTACATACACATAAAATTTGGGGAGCACAGCTCCCCATGTGTGCACATGCTTCAATTACCCTCCACTAAAACGCCAGTGCCAATATTCTACCCCTTTCTTTTCTCTATTTCCTTCCTTCTCTCTCTCACCCCCACTCACCTTGATAATCAGTATACTTTGCAGTCTAAGAATTATAAAGTGGCCAAATTATGAAAAGCAATTTGTAGATTCAAAGTATCCCTATCAAAATACCAATGGCATTTTTCAAGGAAATAAAAGAAAAAATAAAATGTGTTTGGAACCACAAAGAGCTCCACATAGCCAAAACAATCCTGAGAGAAAAGAAGAAAAACGGGGAGTCACACTTCCTGACTTCAAACAATACACACCAGTAGTAATCAAAACAGTATGGTATTAGAACAAAAATAGTAACACAGACCAATGGAGCAGAGAGCACAGAAATAAAACCACACAAATATGGACAGTTAATCTTTAGCAAAGATACCAGGAGGATACAGTGGAGGAAAAAATTCTCTTCAACAAATAGTGATGGGATACTGGGACAACCATGTGCAAAATAATGAAATGAGATCCTTACGTAACTCAAGAAACAAAAATTAAATTAGAAAGGATAAAATACTGGGATATAAGAGCTGAAACCATTTAAAAAAAAAACTTAAAATTTAAGTGATGCATCCCTGTGTCACAGCCGCAGACATCTGATGATGCAGTGATATATTTGGGGACGCAACTTCAAGAGCAAGATAAAGTACAAATAAACATAAGAGTATACATAAAACTGAGAAATTTTCTTCATCCAAAGAAACTATCAGCCTGTCTTGATTTTTTTTTTTCTCCTTGGTTTCAGGCTAAGACCATTCTGAGGATTTGAAATCAATTTTGAAAGAGTCTTACTGATGAGATGTGAACTCACTAGAAACTTATTCAGAATTCCCATGCTTTTCTATCTATGATACTGGTTCTCAAAAAGTTAAGCTTTGATAGAACACTATTTCCTGCCATTTTAGCCAAAGTGTTCTGGCCACTAAATAATAATGATGTCTTTGCAGTTTTTCTGGAAAAATTAATTTAATGGAATATCTTTCATATATAAGGTTTGTACCACTTTTTCCTAAATGTTTGGTGCCACTACTTGTTGCCTATATTACTATCTAATAAAACCTGGTGTCATATTATATATTCTTCTATTTTCAATTTAATATGTCAATATTAAATGGTGTTGTGCAAAGATCACTATTACTTCCAGATGTTCTACTAACTGACAAGTTCAAGGATCTCTAGTGTGTGGTATATGTTTGCTAAAGTTTAAAAACTCAAAGGAAGACCATACTCACGATGCAAAAATAATAGAAATCTGAAGTCTAAGACGCTGTTAAACTGCTAATCACTCCTTTCCTTATTTAAGGAAATCAATCCCATACCTTGATTAAAAATATCACTGACAAATGCATCCAATGAATCTGATTGTTTAGTTTTAGTGAAATTGTTTTCTTTCTTTCTTTTTTTTTTTTTTTTTGTGTGTGTGTGGGTGGCTGAAATAACTTTCGTAAAGGAGAGATTTTTTTTAAACCATTAAAGTATTTTTCTTGACATTAGAAGTATAAATGGGAAAAGGAAATTTATTCCTTGTTTTTTAATGCTTCCAGAGGCAGTCTTTATTGCTGTAGTGGGTCTGTGAAGAACATATACAAAGGCACCTCTCAACTGGCACTCACAAATAGAAGCTTTGAAAATATGCACCTATAAAATGCATGCGTTTCCTGAACTGGTAGCTGCTTTATTCAACAGACCATTAAAAGCCCATTTAGAGGGCTTCTCACAAGCTCATGTGTACTACAGGTACTTAAAACTGGTGAACCCAGCATAGTAAGAAACAAAACAAAACAAAATGTTGAACCAACATCTACTAAAATTTACAGAGAAAAAAAAAAAAAGCTTCTCCTCTCAAACCTAAATTTCCTCCAACACTAACACTCTTATAAAGAACAGGTAATGTGACAAAATTGCCCCACTTCTAATCCCCCAGCCAAAATGCAGCACCCCTCCTGCCCTCCAAGTATCAATCATCAGCCCAGGCAAGGCAAATGAACTTTTAATCAATAACAGCTACTGTTTCTTGTACCAGGACTGTTTATGATTTAAAAGGGGAAAAATTAAATCAATCCTGATGTGAATGTTTTCCCTCTTGAAGAAAAAAAGCAACACCCTGTGTCAAAGAAGATGGTGTAGTTTCACGAGTTTAAAAAGTATATTAAAATAAAAGAAATTTGCAAGTGTTTTCACCCTCATTAGGTTATAGACAGAAAAGTAACTGCATTGGCTACTATAGATTGATGAATTGTGTTAGGCAAATGGTACCAACCTGTGTCTTCACATCATTGTATTTCTTGTTACATTTACATACTGGTATGGATTATACAGCTAGAAGGGAATTTGGGGACCCTCTGTCCAAAAATGGGTGTCTTGGGAGTCCTGTTACCATAGCAGTTTAGCCATAGGCAAGAGGACAAATCAACTGGAAAGTTGTAGAGGGAATTCAAACAACAGAAGTGTTTTTAGATGATGTTGGTGGGTGAAATTGATCATACAGGAGCCTAATGTAGAACCTTGGAAGCAGCTCTTCTCCTTTCTTTAGCCTTATCAAAAAGGCAAACTTTGCTTGGAATCTCCAGAGTTCTACTGAAAAGGTTTGTAAACTCCAGTGCCAGAGACCTTTAAGGCTCCTTGGGTGTTCTGGTTCTTTCTTCAGTGATCCTTTCATTCCTCTAGGCTATGTCCTGGCAGGTCTAAGTAAACATCATAAATGCTAATAATACTGGTGGTCAGGTCTTCCTGCATCTCGAGTCTCCCTTTAGCCAGAGAAAAATTAAACTGGATGCTTTCTGAAGTCTACTGCATTATTTTAGCATGTTTGTACAAAACCAGAAATAACGTCCTTGAAGATTACTGAAATGAAATCATCTTTTACCTAATTGGGAAAGGCTACACAGGTTTTTGCCCAATTTTGAAGAGAAATGTGACGGGGGAGCAAGCAGCAGGATGATGATGGGAGTGATTTCTTGACTGTTTTCTTTTACAGTTTGCTGAAATGGAACAAATCAATCCTGTCTTGCTTATTTATAAAACTTTAACACCAGTGGGGTGGGGAGAACTAATGAGACCAGGCACAAGGAATGTGGAAATTTTCATTTCTCAACGGCTGGCACACAGACATGTATTAGTATCTTGTAGTTTTCAAAGGGTGCTGGAGAAATGAGTTTTCTGCTTCTTACAATGTTTGGTAGAGAACAGGCATTTACACATAATTATGCATCACTATATCTGGCAATGAGGAAAGAGTCCAGCAAAGAAGCCCAGGTTTTTTAAGAACTGGGACACTGCTTTCACATGTGACCATGAAAGAATACAACAATATCCATCATGCCTCAAACATGAGCAAACATGTTATTAGTAACACAAGATATATGGCAGACATACAGGATCTATTTAATCGTCATTTAACCTCTGTGAAGTCATCATGTTTCAGGTGTTACAGATGAGGAAAATGAGTCTCCAAAGGGTCAAATAATTTATCCACAGGGTTGTAGCTCATAACTGGAAAACCCAGAATGTGAATTGAGATCATGTCAAAAACCCAAGTCCTTTTCATGTCCCTAAGAAAAATTTCTAAGAAATCTTTTTCTAGGAAGTGAAAGGAGAAGTTCAGTATCAGTATTGAATACTGTATTAGCTCAGTGTACAGATTATGGTTTTGATATCTGTTGGCTGTAAATTGCCATGCAGCAGCTGCTGGATTTTTCTCTTCTGGAATCCATTTATAAATAGCTGATGCCTTCAAAACTCCTTGGAGCCCCACCCCAACCACTGTAATCTGTCAGTGTTCACGGTCAAAACAGTGTTATTTGTGCTGAAGTTACCACCTCCCAAGGCATCCAAAGCAGGTGAGACTTATAATGGACCTGCAAGTAATGTCTTTTTTGTGATAAAACCATGATATAGTTCCCACAAAAGAGAAGAATTGTCTACTAGTGGCTGCATACTTAAAAGCAACACTGCTTGCGTTGTCTCATGTCATTAAGTGTCACCAGAAAACTTTGTTGATGATTCCTCTTCCTGCAGGGCTCAGACTTGTGGTTTCGTGTCTAAGACAAGAGATGTACTAGATTCTATACTTTTTCAAGTACCACTTTTGTCCTCTGTGAATGTAGCCACTCATACAGCTCTAACCCCTGCCTGTGGTCTTTATTACTTGGCTGAAAGTTTATGTGCTGTTTGGGTAGTAATCACCAAGTGATGCTGATTTGGTTGAAGGCTCTGAGTTTGTTTTTGTTGTTGTTGTTATATTCTAGTATACTTTATTATACACAGCTGTGTCTAGTGTAATACGTTACATTCCATAGGGGTTATGTCAGACCAGACATATTGCATTTCCTTCAGTCACTGCTCTTTGTTTTTCATTTGTGTCTTTTTGGAGATTCTGGGTTTAGAAGAAGAAAGCCATTTGAAATCTCACTTTAGAACCTACAGAGCAAATAATAAAACAACAGAAAATATTAAAGTAACCTAGTTCACATGTAGAATAAAGAGCTTATATCTCCTTCCCTCAATCTCTTCTGAGCCTTGACAAGTAAAATCAAATGTGTATGTACTCAGACTTCTATAATACTGTCAAATGATAAATTATTTGGAAACGCAACGATTGGCATGTTGCGTCATTGTGTCAAAGTGATCATTCCCACTGGTTGTGTGGAATTTCATTTGTTGGACCTCATGGATTGGAGCTCTAGAACGAGGCTGTCTTGCTGATGTGGGGTACTCAAATTGTTAGTATAGATATTGATTCCATAAAATGTATTTTATTTTCATGAATCTTAGAAAGGGCCTTCCTGTTTTCAGGGATTAAGCCATTCATAAAAATAAATTCTTCCTGGGGAGGTTCTTAACCCTATGACTAATAGTCCAATATACCTTTTTTTTCAGTTTCCTGCAGATGGAAATCATGATCTTACTCACATGGTTTTCCAGAAATGGGCACAGTGTTCAACATATCATAGACATAGAAAACTCAATTAATATTGAGATCTCTCCCATTTGTCTATACATCCCCCCAATAATTATTTCTTCAAGTATAATACTTTCTGCTTCCAGGACAGATGTATTCCCAGACTTTTCAAAGCACAGTGAACTGGAGATCAATAACTTGATTCAAATATCTGTAGACAAATAAGGGATAATAAATAAGGAAAACAGTACTTGAGTCCGACCTGTTGCGTGAATTGGCAAGTAAGTTCCATCCCAGGGCTCTTGCACTAGAGACCCTTGGAAGAATGGATACCTTGGTGAGATGCTGACACAGTTATGTGATTTAAAAGGTAGTAACCCACAAAAATGACAGAACAGCCTTTAGCACTATCCTTTAGATAATCAACATAACTCCACCATCAGGGCAGCAAGACTGAGTAAATTTCTAATAATTTCAGGACAAAAAGGATCTTGGGTCATAACTCAGAGTAGATGCCACAGGTTCTACTCTATAAAATCTGTGTGCAGCTTCCAAGAGACTGGGATGCTTACATGGAGTGGCAGATCTTTAAAAATCAGTTCTCTTTCTGGGAAGATAGCATCACAAATTGAAAAAGTCAAAGGATTTGTGCAACATGTACAGCTTCTCCAAAGTGTGCCAAAAAATATTGCCATCAAAATATGATTTGCAAGTGGGGCATTTCTGGGGCAGAAATGTTCTGGATACCAGAATACAGATGTACATAGACAAGTCCTGGTTTTTTTCCTGCACCCCCTTGTCCTGAAGTAGGGGCTTGATAAGGCAGAGTCAAAAATCTAGACCCAATGTAATTCAGCAATTTGCTCTTCTTTCTCTTTAAAAAGAGCATTTTCTTTTTTCATTCCTTCTCTTCCTCCCCCTCCTTCTCCCCCACTCCCAGAATTTAACATGCAATCTTATTCTCACTCAGTCTTTTACCAGGGAAAAGTTCTGGTCCATTAACTACTGATGTTTCTTTATTGCAGTAGTTTCTTCTGCTTCATCACTTCTACTGTCTGCTTCAGCTTCTTCTGGTGATCCTTCTTCCTTCTGTTCAGTTAAACCAAGAAAAAGCTGATTATTTTCCTTTTCACATGCTCCAACTGATCTCCCTGAGCAAATTTCTCCATTTCTTTCTGTTGAGTTTACAGCTGAACTTGACATTGATGCTTTCTGATTCTCTTCTCATTTTCTGAGAACGCCTTCTTTTTTTGTTCTTTCCATTGAAGTAGCATCTCCAAAAGTCCTCCTGCTCTCTTACTCTTTCTTCCAGCTTTTTATGGATGCCTGTTGGTTTATAGTTTATAGCTCCTATTGCTTCCTTTGGAGTTCAGTCTGTATGTCTGAGTTCTGCTTCTGGAGGGTTACACAGTAGACCTTCAACTCTCTGCAGAGCTCCTTCTTCTGTTATTTGGTCTCTTCTATCTCCAGAACCTAAATGGTAACAACCAAAATGTTCTCCTCATTTTCTGGACCGAACTTTAAAAGGAAACATGCTCCCCAAACCACATTGTCCTGATTCATACCACAGAACTGGTAATACTCTTCATAGTTGTGGTGCAGGTAATAAGTTTCAAACTTAGCTTCCTGCTGTTTGGCTGATTCACCATTTAGGTCAATGTGCAAAGTAACCCACATGAAGGTGTAATAGCCCAAGGCTGTCTTCCATCCCACTCTAATGAAGCCAGTCCAATTCTTTTGATGGGCAATCAAATTTTTAAGTGAGGGTATAATAGCATGTGATGTTTCCTTCCAGGACATGGAATTTTTCTAAACCGTTAAAGATGATTTCAGAGAAAAAAAGATTGACCCTGCAAGGCAGTGCACCTGATCTCTTTTCAAATTTACTGAGGGTCAGGAAGATACGACTTGTGGGGCTCCCAATACTCTATGGAAGAAATCTTCTGTGTTAATTTCAAAGCCTCCTTGTCTGGATGGGCTTGAGCATTGGCAATTTCTGATCTAGTTTATTATCTAGATTCTGTTCCTCTTTGCCAACAGCAAGTGTCTTACATATGAGCATGCATGTTTAAATTATGTTTTACTTTACAACAGAATGTGTACTGGATAGTTTGATTGTTTATATGATTGGTTTGTGGGCTGGTTGGTTGATTGGTTAAGAGGAAAAGACCAATAATTTCTCGAAAGCATCCTAATAATCAGACTGTTAGATGACTGACTCAAGCATGAGTAGTCAGCACTCTGTTGAAAGTCTTCTGGAGAAATAAAAAAATATAAATAAGTAAATATATATATATATATATATATATATATACATACATATATATCTGTATATCTTGTGGTAAGAGAGCGGCTGGGTGTTTCCTCTCTTTTCCTTAAACTTTATGTATTTATTTATATAAAATTTATATTTTTATATTTTATATTTTAAATTTATTTTTACACACACACACACACACACACACACACACACACACATATATATAGTGGTAAGAGAGAGGCTGGGTGTTTCCTCCCTTTTTCTTAAAATTTTTCCTTGTTGTACTTCATTATTTTTCTTGGATCAGATCTCTTAGGAAAGATGTGTCTGGTTAAGTAATTGCTTACTTCTGCACACTCCTCCAGGTTCAAGGGCAGAGCAATTCAATTGCACACTGTTTAACACTCTGCTCTGAAGAAGCACAGTTCCCAGAGTTATGTTCCTTTCTTCTGGTCTTTGCCACAAGGAGTTTTCCACACGAGAAACAGTCTCTGGATTCCTCTCTATCTGATCTCATTTGCTTCTTATTAAACCCAGAGCTCTTTTGAATACTATAATAAGTAACTTTGATCACTCCATGTTTTCCAAGGACTTCTCAGTTTCTTCCAAACACTCAGCTGACAGATTTCTGGGAGCAGCCAGTTCCACTTGGAGACACTTTAAGTTGATATCATCTGAACCCCCAGGCAACAGGCTTTTTGGGGTGCCCTTGTGAGCATGGGTGATGGGATGCCACATTAGTCCTGTTCTTCACTTCCCTGGAAGTGAGTCAGAAAAGGCAGGATTTTTAAATCTATCCTGTTCTTCCATTGTTCTCTCCCAAACAATGGTTTTAACAAAAACATAAGCAACTTCAAAATGCTTATTTCCCCTCAATCCCTGCTCTTCCAAGAATGCAGTCTTTCTTGACTTCTCTGCAGTTTTCTAGATGAACACACTGTGTCCTTCCCAGGCAGGGTGTCCTGCATTTTGATCAATTACTGTTACAAATAGATTTTAAGAGGTAAGAATCTTAACCCTGAGAATATCAGAATGGTTTCAGCAGCTGTCAAAGCAAAGAAAAACATCTCTTTTGTGAATTGATATATATCTTTAAAGACCTTTCATGGGTGCGTATATGTGAGAACTATCAGATCATTCCTGCAATAGCGACATAAAAGGATAGATTATTGACTGTAAGGGTTTTAAAAGGTCACCCAATGCAGGGATTACTGTTAAATGCAACATTTTACACATAACTGATAAACTAGACTCTCTTGGAACAACTTAGCTTTCTGGATATCATCTCTGAAACAAAGGTGTATTATCCACTTAATTTCAAACAGATCAACAATCAAGCTCATAATGAAGAAACAAGAATGCCAGTTACTCATCTTATATTATAGTAGAGAACTTGTGCAATTGGTTGGAAAATGAATGGATGAGAAATAAGCCATTTTTGTGTATTACATCAAGATATCTGAAAAAGTTTTATATACAACTTGTGATTATAAGTATTTTGCTAATTTCTATCTTCTTGAAAGATAAATATCATAAAATGGTTCTATCAGCCTGTGATGATATTCTTGTTTCTTAGCAAGCGAAATTTACATTTCTTTCTTAAGGAGCAACTGGTAAATGACAGTTCTTTTTGTCCTGAACACCTCTCAATCCTATTAGCTTCCAAAGTTCTTCTCACATATTTGTGAAGGTGTAGGAAATAAATCGAAAAGAATTCTTTTATTTTAAATAATGGAATTACCTATTTGTTGAAACTGAAGCTGGTGAAATATGAGGCATTATTGCTACAAATAAATGAAGCCAAAGCTCTGAGGGAAACTACTATAAATTTCATAGTTCTTCATTTACTAGCTTTGTGATTTAGACAGTTAAGTAAATTGTTTTAGATCCATTTCTCCATTTAAAACTTGGGAATAATAATACTTTGCAGGGTTGTTGAGGATTAGGGAAATAATATAACACAGTGTGTTTAGTAGGTCTGAAAACACTCCATGGTTTTGTTTCCATCCAACTCTAAGTCATAAAAATGGAGAAATGCTCATGGTGGAATAGAATTCCATTTCATTAGTGAGGTTAGAGTGTGCATGAAGCCCCAGGCACTGCAACAAACAGTGAGGGAGAGAGGGGGAGCTTAAAAAGTGAATCGAGGCCCTCCCCACGGGTACAGTTGGTAAAAGAACGGCATTGCAAGCTAGCCACAGCTGCTTTGATGCGAGTTCCATCCCTGGCCCCTGAGGTGACCCACATGGTGCAGCAGACCTCTCCTGTCTTTGCCTGCTGTTCCCCTAAGCAGTGTACTTCATAGATCTGCATTTTCTACTGTCTACTCTGTCTCTGGTGAATCCTCTTGTTACCCCTGCACCTCTGGCCTGTACCCCAGTTCTGTATGCATAAATAAATCATTAAAAAAAAAAGTGAATCGAAACCTTTGACACCTGGAAAAGAACAGTGAATAGCTTTGTCTGGTCCTTTGGTATGTGCCTGTAGTAGCAGAAGGGCTGCAATGTCTGAATTATGAGGCTATGTAGCAAGAAGTTGGCACTAAAGTGGGCAACATACCACCTCTGAAGCCAAAAATTGAAGGTAAAAGAACAGTCAGTTAACCCCCAGGCGACATTGTTACCGAATAAAATTGCAGGTTGGTAGCTATAATCACTTGCTACAATTCCAGGTGTGGCCCAGATCTTCTGCAGACTTCCACCCCAGAGTCCAAGTACGTGCTTAACTAACCCCACGTAAAGGGAAAACATTCTTTCTGTCCATAACTGAGCAGGAACAGGACAGCCCAGTGCACTGAACACAGGATTAGTTTCATGCTCTTGAGTTATCCTGGCCCAGGGGTCGCATTGTTCCAGGATATTCAGGAAGCTACTTCATCTCTACCTTTCACCATTTGTGAGATCGAGCTGTAATTTTGCCCAATACATAAGTATTTAGGGCACTGCTATGTTGCTTTATATTTGCCTTTAGAAATGAGATGATAAAGCCGCAAAGTTATTTCCACTTTAATGTACAGTTGATTCTCATTATTCATAGATTCCATGTTGACAAATTTGGTTACTCACTAAAATTTATTTGTAATTTACAAATAAACATTCGTGGTGCATTCATGGTCACGGTTTTCTCTGTGGACAAGTGCACAGAAAAACATTTGCGTAGCCTAGGGCATAAATTCCCAGTGCGGTCTGACAGGGAGACCCTCCACCTTCTTGTTTCAACTCTCACACTGTAAATAAGCGGCCTTATATGGTCTACTGAATGCCACATTTTTAACATTTTCTACATTTTGTTGGTGACTTCAGCTGTTTAAAAAGGCCCCCACGTGTAGTGCTGAAATGGTGTTCTCTGCCGGCAATATCACAGAGAACACATGCGTGTTAGATCTTTCGGGTTCAGCACGAGTTATAATGCTGCTGGTCATGAGTTTAATGTCCATAAATCAATAATGGATCTTAATGAAGGTCTCTTTAATCAGAAAAGCATAAAACAAGGCAATGAGCTGATCAGTTGATGAACACGGTGCAAGGGGCTGGCAAGAACCTCACTCTATTTCCTCTGAGAAGGAAGTTCAGAATTTGCTAATTCAGCATCCCCTTTATTTTACAGGACACAACTACTGCCAATAATGGTAATCAGATGTCTTTATTAGTTATCCTGATATTTTAATTGGCTTTTTTTCTAGTCAGGTTACCATAATTTGGCAAACAGTATTAACTGTTAAATGTCGTTGCAATTACTTTGTCAACAGATTTTAATCTTCTGAGAAAAAGAAAAGAATTAACACTTGTAAGTATTATGATACTCTGCCCCCTTTTATATGTTACTGTATTTCATTCTCATAGATAATAGTAGAGTGAGTGTTTTTAATCTTCATTTTATAGGTAAAGAAATTGAAAGAAAGAGATTATGTAATTTTTCTAAGATCACTAAGTAACTTCATATCCACAAATATCTTGTTCCGGTATCATCCTTTCAGTGCATCACATGCCCTTTCCTTTGTTCATCTGTTTTCCATGTAACACTTGGAGATTCCAGACATTGCTTTGGTCTGTGTGATCCACAGACCATGTGTGTCAGAATCACCTGGCATATTTATTAGTGAAGCAAATTTTTGGACTCCATCTCCAAACTGTGATTCAGAATGTCAGTGGGTGAGATCCAGAATCCGCTTTGTTAACAAGTTTCCAAAGTGCTGTTGGTACTTTCTGAAGTTTGAGAGACAATGATGTATTTCTAAAGGAATGGAGTCATAGAGAAAAATCACAAAACCTGAACCACAATAGTGATGTTATAACAGGGTCTGAACCCTGGGAGTTAGCCAGGTGACTCAAGACAGCCAGCTTCAACTGTGTCTGCAGGACTTCCTCTGGGATTTCCCCCCAAGTCTTGAATGGGACTCTTAGTACACTTGATAGACAACAAAGTGCCAGGGTTAAACTATCCCTACTCCATCCTCTCATCCTGCCCTCCCCCTATACACACAAAGCTCTTAACTAATGGCTGACTGGAGCTGTTTCATTAGTCCACCTCTCTGACTTCTTGGGTAGAAGATTCTGAGGCTTTCTAGAGATTTCCCTACAAGATCCATAGGTTACCTTTTATTTATTGTTTTCTCTTCCTCATCCTTTCCCCTATTTTCCTAACAATATTTCATGTTTGTCCTATACTATTTGCATTTGAAATGTCTCTGGCTCTGCTCTGGGAAAACCACAAAATAGACAAACAGTTAGCTATACCCAGTTATAATTTTTACCTCTATGTGTTACACTATCATGTTTTCTCCCCATCACTTCACTGAAAGAACTCTTAGGCTCTGAAACTAATTCACCTATCTACACAGATGCATGTTTAAAAAATACTTGACAAATACAATATGGAGATTGCTTGCTGACTTCTTTTTAGCCTATTAAAACCAGTCATCCCTTAGGATGAAGTGAAGAGTATAAGATTGTGAACTCTGTTGTGTGTGAGTTCAAATTTTGCCTTTTCTATTTACTGGTTAATTGACTGTGACAAGTTTCTAGTCATTCAGGTCCTCATTTATAAAAATAAGAAAAGGGGCTATATCTGGTGGTGCAACTGGTTAAAGCACTGCACTATGAAGCTCACCGAAGCCATGGCAGCACGAGTTTGATCCCCAGCCAGGGAGATGACCCACATGGCATGGCAGACCTCTCCTGACACACTCGCTGTTCCCCTCAGCAGTGTATTTCAGTCTATATGCCTGTTCTGTTTCCCACTCTGTCTCTGGTGAATCCTCTCACTCCACACCTCTGGCCTGTACCCCAGTTCTGTAAGCATAAATAAATAAATCTTTAAAAAAATAAAAATAAGAATAATAAAATCTACCTCAAAGAATTGGTGAAAAAATTAATCAAGAGAGTAATGTGAGGAGGTTAACCTATGAAAGGTTATCAATGAATGTGGGTTTTGCTTCATTCCTGCTTCAGTTCTTATTTCCTGGAAGTATAATAATCCCACTCCAATCCCTGGTGATCTGTTATCCTACACCTGAACTTGATAGTTCTTACTGATAATTATGTTGACCATTCTTGTTTATCTCTATAAAAAATTACCAATACATAGTAAGAATTAATAAGTTTCACTATACATCTGAATAAATTTCTTAATTGCAACTTTATTTTAATTCATTTCTATCCCTCTGACATTACCCTCACATACGGATGTTTGATAAATATTTGTACTGATTTTTAATATTTTAGTGATTAACAACCTCAACCTTAAGCTTAATAATCCATATTTGATCTTCCCACACTATTTCAAGATCAAGTGGTTGATACCACTCCTTAGCTGTGATAACCTTCTTCTTTTGGTCTGGCATTTGGAATAAAATGAACATCTAATTCTCTTTTTAAAAAGTCTTGAATCGGCCTTCCCTGGTGGCGCAGCGGGTTAAAGCACTGCACTGAGAAGCTGAAGCCACTTCTGCATGAGTTCAAATCCCGCCTGCCCCGGAGGAGACCACATGGCGCGGCAGACCTCTCCTGTCTCGCCCGCTGCTCCCCTCAGCAGTGTACTTCGTTGATCTGCCTATTCTGCTCCCCACTCTGTCTCTGGT
>NW_004567125.1:16040124-16073069 GCF_000260355.1 Condylura cristata | reverse complement strand
GAGGGGAGCAGCGGGCGGGTCAGGAGAGGTCTGGCTCGCCACGTGGTCTCCTCCGGGGCAGGCGGCAGGCGGGGATCGAACTCATGCGGAAGTGGCTTCAGATTCTCAGTGCTGTGCTTTAACCTGCTGCGCCACCAGGGAGGGCCATGAAAGGATCTCTTTGATCTTGCCTCCCTTTCTGCCTCCATTTAAAGCTCAAGAGCCTTTTTAAAATGTTACCTCTTTTCCTCACATTCCTCTCTTCAAGTATTTTGTGCTTGAAACTATTCCTACTGCCTATCCTTTAAGTTAAACTTAGAGGAAAGATCATCTATAAACTTTATTGTTAGTAGAGAAAATCTGATGGTCAGCATTTTCTCAAGCACATTCATTTCCCTGTAGTGTTTGCATTGTGGGTGAATGCGCCCTTCAATCTTCAGGATGAGTTTTCTGGTTTCAGAGCTAGTTTTCTGGTCCCACTCAGATTCAGGATCTTCCTGTCACAGAGCTATTGCATATGTTATATTTGTGGATTGTTAAGTAGAGAGACCTAGGTAAGGTATAGGGACTTCTCCAGGGTTCCCCTAAATTGTACAGGAGATACTCCGAGGTAACAAAACATATCATCTTGCTTAAATAGCCAAGGCACATTTGATGGGGATTGAAGGATCCATCCATAGTTTTGGCGCCCAGCACAACCACAGAAATTGAGTAATATTAAGAGTAGAGCTCTGAAGGAGATGGGCCTGGTTTCAATATCACACTCTGGTCTTACAGTCCAGCAAAGTGCAATAAGTTGAGGCTCAGGAAAATGAACTACAATCTGGGAAACATATGAAGAATGATCAGGGAGTGATTTATAATACTCTTCTTGGCAATGAGGAAAGTGTTGGGTGAAGAGTAATAAAGAGGGAATCTATCTTGTCCTATTGTGGTCTGTAATTGTGTTTTTCCTTGTGACTTTTAGATATCAAACCCAGGTGTTAAATATAATGATGGCCTCTATGTTCACTTAAGTGAAGCTCCAAACTTTCCCCAGGTCTTCGGGTTCTAGATGTTATTAAAGTCAAAGAGCTTTGCCAAATTAAACTTGTGTCACTTTTGGTGTTCTATAATTGTGAAAGTCTTTTACTCCTGTCCAACTGGCATTAAGATATTATTCAACCACATTGTCTTGGAAGTCATTCTCCATAAACTAATGACTCATACCTAATAAATAAAATCCCAAACATGAGATACTCATTCCCTAAATGATAAACTCCACTTCTGTGGTCACTGGAAGAAAGGCTTCTACATGAAACTTTAGTTTTTACCTCATTTGCTGGGAAGAATCAGGGTATTTTTTAATTGATGGTAGAATGGGTTTACAAAAAACAAAGTCCTTTTTTCTTTATTAATCACTTAGAAAAGTAACAAATAATTTTTTAAAAATGAAATTTAACCATTATGCCTGTTAAAAAAGATAAAATGTATTGATTTTAGGGAAATCATGTAATTAACACTTAAATCTCTCATTTTATAGGTTTCCTGGTACTTAACCTGTTATGTCTGTTTTGTAACTTGGTGCATTTTATCAAATAATTTGATATAATGATTCAATACAAAAGGAAAACAAGTCCCCAAGAGAGCTTCTGGTTCTCTGTAGAAGTATTGCTGACCACTTGCAGAGGTGATGTTAGATGAAAGGTAGAGACGCTGATTCCTGGTTTCTTCCTGAAAGTTTCTGTGGTCTTGCCTGAGATCTCATCAGCATATCCCACCATCATAGAACACTTTCCATCCAAACCTCAGCAATTGGTTGATCAGCATTACTTTGAAGGATGCAGGATGGTTTCAATCACTTTAAAAAAGATGTGGAGGGAAATGTTCTGGTTGACTTAGATCCTATTATAAGGAGACAACAGAACAAAGGGAGGTTAACAGAGAGACTGTTGCTCATCTGTCTCAATTTGTTCATTTGAAAACTAAATAAATTTAGCAAAATGTTTGATACAACACAAGTTTTCAACAAATATTAAAAATACTGTTCTCTTATCTTTTCTTTTTATCCCCCAGAGCTTTAGAGTATTATTCAAAAGGTGATAATGACATGTAGTATTCAATGTTGATATTTAAATCAAATTTACATGAGATCAACAATATTTAAAAGGGTAGGAATATTAAAATAGCTTTTGTCTTATAAAAATAGTATATGTTCAGTGTATAACATTTAGAATATATAGAAAGTATGAGAAGATATAAGAATCATTGGTGACACTGTAGTCATGTTATTGATAGGGTTTTTCTGTGCTTTATCTTTTTTATTTTTTTACAAAATTGAGATAAAAGTGTTCAACTCCCTGGTTTTTGTACTTACCAATATATCAAAAATACAGTTGGATTATCTAATATCTTTCTTATTTTTAACAATTGTATAATGAATATATCAGTTTGTGAATACATCATTCTATGATATATATTTGTGAATATATCATTTGTCTAATCTCCTAGTTTTAAATGTGTAGGCAGTTCCCAGTTTGTCTAAATTGTAAATAATCTGATAAAATCTATAATCATAAATAACTTTTGATTATTTACTTAGTATAAGTTCCTAGAAGAGGTGTATTTGTAGTTAAAGAGCTGGCAAGTTTTCAGAAGTCAATATAAGTAGGTCAAGTTATATGCACGTGTGTATATATCTGATTGTAATAAGGAGATTTCAAAAAATGTACTGAATCTTTCCTACCTACAGTGTGTACAATAAGAAATTCTTATTTCCCAAGAGGAGACTATTGCAAAGTCAAATAAACAATAACTAGAGAGAATCCAACCCTCAGAATAAAAAAAGTTGTAAGGCAAATAGGTTTTTATACCTACCACATATTTGAATGACTGTAGAAAATGCTGCAGGGAGGAAGGCTAAATAGACATCTTCTACACATATCAAATTTTGGACAAATTCTTGAGAGGAAAAATAAACAGTGCGTTGGAGGGTTTGTGCTTTAAGAAAGCTGGTAAGATGTAATGGCACAAGAAATGATATGTGATCCTATGCATGCCATCACGTAGCTCCTTCCCTCCCTTCTACCCACAGAAAATGACAGCACTTGGACCGCTTACAACTCTGGATATATGAGAGTGATGTTCCCCACATGGCCAAAGGGAAATGGCTCCGACATGTGCATTCCTGAGGCCAGCTGAATGGCTTGGTCTTGTGAATTCCTGTAAATTTAAATCAAGGTAGCCACAGGGGTAGTGCTGCAGAAGGTTAATTTGGAATTGCTTATCTCCAACTTTAATATGCACAAATAGTTGTGTAGAAAATTGGTTTCCAGGCACATTGGCCATGTTGCTATGTGGGTTTTGTCATATCATCTTTTTGCAAATAATATTTCTGCAGATTATTGAAAAGATACGTATTGCTGTCTTGTTTTTGTTGTTTTCTTTTTATGACAAAAGAGAATTTAGGCAAAAGAAAATATAAAAATCTCCCACAAGCTCATGGTACAGATATAGGGCATACCATTGTTTCCTTTATGGGGTATTTACTTCCAGTTTTTAATGCCCTTAATGTTTTTTTACATAATGAAAGCCATATTGTATATGCATTTTATATCTTACTTTTCCACTAAAATACAATATTGTGAACATTGTGTGTCATAAAACATTCTTCAGAAACTTGTCATTTAAAGGCATCTGATATTTCATTGAAGCAATATGTGTTAAACCATTTAAAATGTCCTCATTTTTGAATATTAAAATTACTTCCATTATTTTACACAATTATGAGCATTGTCTAACAGAAATATTTGCTGCATTTCTGATTGTTTTCCCCAGGTAAGTTTTCCTAGAAAATGAAATGTGTTATTTTTTGAGAAAAGGAAACCTGGGGACTAAAACTAGACCAAAAAGCTTATTTTTCTTTCATTTCCTGTATGACTGTTTTAGGACCATCATTTCTTTATGGATTCTATTTTTTGTTTGGTTGGTTCTTTTAAAATAATGGGCAAGTCTCAATGGCCACTAAGCTTCTAGGAGCCACGCTGACTAGTCTTAATCTAGGCCTCACACTCATTCCCCAGATATAAAACTTTCCCCATGGCCTGGGACCCCATTCAGGATGGCCACCTGTCTAAGCTTCATGTTTCTCTGCTGCATCCTATTTAGATGCTGAGATCCCTTCCGGTTCTGCAGGAGCTTCTCCTTCAGATCTTAGATTTGGTCCCAGCTTGGTTCACCTGCTGGGAATGGAAACCCAGGGTGTAGTCCCTCAGGACCAACTTGACTGCACTACTTTCTAACCTTTCCCAGCATGGGGCTCACACTTGCATCACATTTACGTTCAAGTTGAAAAGAAGAGCATCCTAAACCATGTCCAGAGAGCCAGTGATGAGAAAAACCATGGGATTGTTTGAAATTGATGAATTATTACTGTGGAAATGAAACCAAAGGAAAACAGAGTTTCCTTTTGCACCCAAAGGCCTTGTGAATCTCGCAGAGTCGCGGAGTCACTCTGATGTGAACTGGATACGGCATGTTCAGACACAGGTTGTTTCACTTGTGTGACATTATGAAGGCAGTTTTTCCTTCTTGGGCTTCCTTTACCTTAAGGAAAATAGAAATTAAAATTTTCTCCTAAGCAAAACTAGACAGAAGGAAAAAGACAAATGCTGGATAGAGTCACTTATACATAGAATACAGAAATGTGAAACAAAAGGTCAGATAAAGCAGAACCAAAAACAAACCACTGGAAGTTGACTGCTGAGTGGGGGCATCGGAGGGCGGTGGGGGAGAGGGAAAAAGGAAGGGATGAGAACTAACAGGGAGGGAGAACAAGGCTCTTCTGTGGTAAACTGTGGGTTCTTTGTGGTGGGTACACTGCAGCAACAGCACCTGAAGGGGGTATCCTACACTCCAATAACGCAAACATGGATGTAAACCAATATTCACTCAATAAAAAATATTTTTAAAAGATTAATATACCTCACACCCTTGCTATTACAATGTGATCTGTGAAAATAGAAAAATTCATACCTAGTGTTCTCTACTCCTTAGAAGAAAGGAGTTAGCAGATGGCCATTTATCCTAAAACTAGAACTCAGATAAATCTGGTGCTACATTTGGTGCTATTGCCTCGATAATTTATTGTTGGCATAGAAGCTTCTTGATGACATGAGGCATGTCTAGAAAGTACCATCTCCTTCAAGATGTAGCCAGCTAGGGTACATCAAACACCCCCTGCTGCTCAGATAATTGGCTTTACTTCCACATTCTTCCCTTTCCTCTTCTGCTTTAGTTCCCCTGCCAGTTATACAACGTATTATCTTATTATTATTCTAAAATTAAGGTCACGAGTACCCGTCGTTATTCATTTCCAATAAAGGTAGAAATTTTTGTCTTCATATTGAAGCTTCTGTCAGAATAATAGCTAGCATTTATTAAGGTTTTACAGTGTTCAGTAACTGAGCTAAGTTTCACAAACTTTATAATAACATTTAACCTTCACAGCCCCCCTTTGAAAAAGGCATATTCCATTTCTAGTTTTACAGATGAAAACATTGAGACTGAAGGGATAAGAAATATGCTAGAGAGAAGACTTTATAGAACTGTAGACTCTGAGCCTTTTAGCAGACTTGGATGACTGCTTCCTAAAAGATCCTATTTCAGTAGGCAGCTTTTTTACTACCCAGTTCACCTAAGAATTAAAACTTAGAAACTTTTAATGAAAAACTTGTTCAATTGTAGGTTATTATCTTCCTTTCCTGTTAGGGAAATTAAACTAGCTTGAGCCTTGTTGGGTTTGACAGCTTTTGTTTTGGCTTGTAAAAGGTTGTACATTTGGTATGGAAATTACCCAGGGAACGACTCTACCGGACATGCTGGGCCATGCTGGAGTCAGGGGTTTGAAACTGTAACCTTTCTTTTCATGATTCAGAACGGGTCTTTCTCTCTGTGGATTTATTTAAAAATTCATTCACTAGAAAAGTATTCTTTTACATTCCTCAGACCGAAAGCAAGAACTCTGCCAGGTGAATGTAATTTATTAGTCTCCTAACCACATCATACTAAGCCTTCTCTCCCTTTTACTTTTAAAAGAAGTTCCACTAAAATGTTGCTGTGACAAATCTTTCTAGATAAATAATCTTTTATCATGTGGTGCTTTAAGAAATAGCCTTAAAGAACTAGTTGGTGTCAAAATCAATCGAAAACATCTATGTATGTGATTCATGTGACTCAATATTTTTTGTCCTTTGCTAAAATAATGAAACCAAAAAGATTTACATCTCAATCAGACAATTTTTAAAGCACTATGGAAGTTTTGAGCTATTTGTTTTCTTACAGAGTCTATCAGTGTAACTCATCTCAATAGAGCTTTGAAATGATACTTCAACATATACAGCCAGAGTTTACATAAGTTTATATTGCTGATGAATCAATTGGCGACTCTAGTCTCAAGAAATTTTCAGTCTATGAATCTGTGCCTAAGTAAAATACAACCCCACATATCCAAGGAAATGGACTGAAAAAGCATTTGGTGAAAAGATAAGCCAAATGAGCAATTCAAGTTTTATGCTGAAGAGCAAGACCTGGGTCTTAAACCTGGTCTTAAACTGTTAGCACTACTGGTACCTTTCTTTCTAATTCTTTTTTAAAAGTGCATTATTTGGGCCCACCATGGTGACACAACAGGTTAAAGCACAGCACTAAGAAGCTAAAGCCACTTCAGCATGAGTTAGATCCCTGCCCCAGAGGTGATCCACATGGCACATGGCACGGCAGGCCTCTCCTGACCCGCACGCTGCTCTCCTCAACAATGTGCTTCATTGATCTGCCCTTTCTGCTCCTCACTCTGTCTCTGGTGAATCCTCTCACTGCCTCTGCACCTCTGACCTGTACCCCAGTTCTGTATGCATGAATAAATAATTTTTAAGTGCATTATACTTAAACAAATTGCTTGGATCTTCTGTCCACCTGCTTATTTCATTCATATATTTGATGTCCATAATAGGTTGTCCTCAAAAGTCAGTGTCCGTGGGACTTGCCAGAGGGAAATGTTTAACCCAAATCCCAGGCCACTGGGATCATGACCCATTTGGTTTGGGGAGAAACCTAGGGACCTGCCTATTAGCAAATCTGCAGGGTTATGCTGATGTTGGTAGCCATTCGGATGTACTTTGAGAAGCAATTATGTTACTTACAAGGCATAGGTTGAGGTGAAAAACAGAGGTACAAACATACAAAAGGCCTATTTTGTTCCTCAGAAAACTTGAAGCTAGATATCAAAATACATTTTCATATTAATAATAAAATAATAATACTTAGGTCAGGCATTATACTACATTTTAGTTATCACTTCAGTGACTCCTTACAATGATACAATTACTCCCATTTTACAGTTTCAAGGTTCATCAAGATTGTCATGTCTAAGGGCAGGAGTCTAGGCCTTGCTATACCACAGACCAGCCCTTATTTCCTGTCCTGTACTATTGAGTCATAAGGCAAGCAGATAGGTTCTAGGATCAAGATAGGATAGGAAAAGCCTTGGAGGAATAAGGAAGGCTCCAGAGATAAGGACAACAAATTTTAAGGAGTTAATAAAACACCCCAAGACATTCTACAACAAGGACCATAAAGAAAATTTAACTTTAAGATAAGGAGTGGAACACAAGACTAGTTCTGGGTACTGAGACATTAGGCAGAGTGAGTGAGACTACCAAGAACTAACCAATCACAGAAATTGATGGGACTTAGAATTATTAGGGAAAGAAAGTAAATATATTCCCTGAGGCAAGACTCCACCAAGGGTTCCTTGCCTCTCTCTGGCCTGGTTCCTTGGATCTGGAGTCCCACTTTATTTCTGCTCCTTTTCTCCTTAAGAAGCTTTTTCTGTCTCTAAACAAATCTGCCTCCTTTAGCTTGCTTGCCTGAGCATCAGTGAAGTTCCTGCTGTGTTTTGAGCTATCAACCCAAGGTAGTCTAGTGGTTGGGGCTCAGTGCTGCCACTCCAGCCTAGGAGCCATTCCTGGCAGGGAGACTAGGCCTGAAACCTTGAAATTATGGTATCACTATCTCACCCCTTCTATATAAATCACAGTATGAGGCAGTACATGGTAAAAAGTGAACATGACACACCCAAGCTAGTTTAACAAATACAATGGAGAAGGAGCTTATGTGTGGTTAAATGTCATAATCCATTTTTACAACTCAGTGAGATATAAATTACCCTTGCAGGTTATCTTCAATTTCATCATATATAAAGGAGAGATAGTAAAAAGCCTTGTCTCACAGAGTCCTTAAGAATAATCCCTACAGAGCCCTCCCTGGAGCAACAGGTTAAAAGCACAGGTCTATGAAGCTATCCCCAGTCACTGCAGGATGAGTTTGATCCCAGGTCTGGGAGCTGACCCACATGACACAACAGACCTCTCCTGACCCACCCACTGCTCCTCTCAGCTGTGTATTTCAATGGTTCTGCCTGTTCTGCTCTCCACTCTGTCTCTGGTGAATCCTCTCACCTCTGTACCTCTGGCCTGTGCCCCTTATGCATAAATAAATAAAGCTTAAAGAAAAAAGAATATTGGCCTTCCCTGGTGGAGCAATGGGTTAGAACACAGCACTGAAAGCTGGCCACAGTCACTTCAGTGCAAGTTGATCCCTGGCCCCGGAAGTGATCCACATGGTTTAACAGACCTTTGCTGTCTCACCCGCTGCTCCTCTCAGCAGCGTACTTTGCCAATCTGCCTGTTCCGCTCCCCACTCTGTCTCTGGTAGATCCTCTTACTGTCCCTGCACCTCTGGCCTCTACCCCATTTCTGTATGAATAAATAAATAAATCTTTTTTTTTTTTTTAAAGAATAACCCATAAAATAGATAATGCAAATTATCTAAGATAGTGCTTGGTAGTGAACACTTATTAACTGCTAGTGAATATTTTCACTCTCATCATTTATTATTGAGAAATCTTAGACCCATGGAAGTTAGGGAATTTAGTCAAGGTTACCCACTAATAATATCTAGAATTCGAATTCTTATCTGTCTAGCTTCTTTTTACATATTTTCCACCACACAGCCTCAGGCCAGGGAGAGTGCCCTTTTACTTATTTATTTTTTAAAGACACATTTTTTTTTAATTTATTTATTTATTTGTGCATACAAAACTGGGGTACAGGCCAGAGGCTCAGGGGCGGTGAGAGGCTTCACCAGAGACAGAGTGGGGAGCAGAACAGGCAGATCTATGAAGTACACTGCTGAGGGAAGCAGTGGGCAGGTCAGGAGAGGTCTGCCGCGCCATGTGGTCACCTCCGGGGCAGGCGGCAATCGAACTCATGCGGAAGTGGCTTCAGATTCTCAGTGCTGTGCTTTAACCCGCTGCACCACCAGGGAGGGCCTTAAAGACACATTTTTAAATTTATTTATGCATACAAGATATGTATGTGTGGGGGAGGGGATGGAGGAGTTGGTTTGAAGTACGCTGTTAGTGCTGATGACCTAGAAAAAAGTTCCATGGATGAGCCTGCCCCAGAGTCAGGCTTGCAGGATGGGTAAATTTTCAAGGGCAGAACTGATGGGCGGGCACTCTAATTCTTGCCTGGGCTATTTAACCTCACTGAAATTATGTCTATAATTGAACAAAACCCAAATCTCTCAAGACTTCAACCTTCAGAACTTCTGCCAAAACAAATTTCAGGCAGGTTAAAGAAAAATGTCCCTGGATTCCTTCAAGATACTCACGTGAAATGTACAGAGAAAGCTTGTATATTTAGAGTAGAAATAAAGATTGAACCACAAGATTGCCGCAGCAGAGGGAACACAGTGTCCTAAAGAGGCAGGCCACAGACATCCCCATGTGCTTGGAGTGTTAACATGAGCTTGCAAAGGCCACGGCCCAGTGGACATGGCCTTGCTCCATGGGGCGGAGTAGTGGAATTTCTGCTGCAATAAGCTTTTCTAGAGGAAACTCATAGGCTAAAAATGTAGCTCCTGAGTCCTTGGAGTTACACCCACAGACTTTAAATCTCTTATCAACAAATTATTTCATCTGTGCCAACCCACTACAGAGGAAAGTCAGAGCCCACAAAAGCATCAATTTCTCCTCCAGTAAAATCATTGACCCAGTAATTTGAAAGAACATCCCCAAATTCATGTGAACAGAAGCAAGGGCAGGGACAGGGCTGGGTTTCTGCCTAGGCACAGCTCTGTTAGCCCCGGGGCTTCTCCACAGAGGGTGGCTGACAACTAGATTTATTCCTAACTGGCTTCCCTGCACCCATCAGTCTTGTCTTTATACAATGAGACAAACAAAGTAAGAGGTTTTAGAGTATCTCATTTACTGTCCGTGTAGAAAACTCATTTACATTCTCTCTTTTTATGGGAAAAACTATTTTTTTTTCCATCAGCCTAATAGCCATTTGATTTAATCAGCTCATTCATTTGTTGATTCATTCAACAAATATTTAGAAGCTGCTGCAAAGCCAAGTATTATGCTGGCCCATGGAAAGACAGGGATGAAAAAGGAACTAGACCTCTGACTTCGCTGAGCATACATTTTAGGGGCTGGGGAGCAGCAATGAATAAATAAGATGCATTTGTTACAAATATGGTTCACTGAAAACAAGGTCTAAGGAGGAAAATAAAGAGGAAGAAAGATGAATTTGATGGGGAGGGGCATGGAATTTGGAGCATGGTATCCAGTGAACATGTTACTGAGAAGTTGCCACCACTTAGGGGAAGAGTATTCCAGAAAGAGAGCAGTGGAGCCAGTGCTGAGTTGGAGAGTGCCTGGAATTTTAGGGAAAGAAAGGGACGAAATGGAGCCACCAAGAGGGCAATGGTGGCTGAGCTAGAAGTGATGACACTGGGGAATTTTGAGCAGAACACTTTGATGTGCTCTCCTTTTTTAATGGGGTCACTTTGATCATTGTGTAGGAATGAAGGGTGCAGGAAAGGCAGCAGGAAGCCAATTAGGAATAAAGCTATCAAGTTGATAATTTGCTATTCTTTTTTGAGGTTCTCTAAATACTAATGGTTGTTCTCTAACCTCTCTTGCTTGAGCTCTATAAATATTTCTCCTGTAGTGCCAGGTGCATGAAACAAACCCCAGGTTTTTGGGGTTTTGTTCATTTGTTTGTCTGTTTTGCCACTGCTGAATATTCCAGCTAATTTTGAACAATGACAGCTGTGATAGAGAGCCTCAGGTAAAGCTCAGTTGACAGAGTAGCAAATACTTCATACTGGTTCTCTCAACACCCACTCTAGGTCCCTACTCATGTATCTTCCTGTTCTTCAGAAGCTGGACAAATTGAAAATGGAAGGATATTTTCCAGACCTCTTGTAGTTATGGTTTCTAAGGTGATATGAGTTCTGCCAAGCAAATACATACCACTGAAAGAGGTGAAAGCGAGCAAGTGGAAATTGTGGGCAAGTAGAGAAAGATGGACTTTTCTGGAAAGCATGGTGGTGGAGCCTAAAGATTCGTTGAGATGAGTTTTATTTTATTGGACCATGCCAAGTGCTGAAGAGTAATGCAATGGCAAAGGAGTGAGCCCCAAAATATTATTTCTCCTAAATGCATTGTTCTAGTACTCCTAAGCTTAGTTATTTCATCCCAATAGAAATTCTATAATCTTTCTTGTAAGAAACCCTTTCTGATTAAATGAGTCCCAGACAACAACAGAAGGTCCAGTGTTCATTGTAGGTTTTAGAACAGAGGGGAGGGAATCACAGTGATTTCATCAGTTTTCTCTCCTTCTTCGAAGGAAATTTCCTGGAAGTGCCTCACTTGAACCTCCCCAGTCATAAAAACATAGTTACATAGAATGTTGTGTGTCCCAAAGGAGGCTGAAAAATGTGGAGGTTAGAAGGCACATTTCCATTTCTATAATAAAGGATTTCTCTTAGTAAAGTAGAAAATAGATAGCATGTAGTCAGCTTTAAGTCCCTGCCACAAATATTGACTTCTCTTAGATTTCTTTTGATACATTTTGTTAGGCTGAGTTTCAGGGAAAAAAAATACACTTTGGTTATTATAAAATACATAAAAAAAATCACACGAGGGAAACATTAAATGGATATATCCAAATGTTTCATTGTAGTGATAAAATTGTCCCTTTTTTTCAAAAATTTTTCAACAAATACTTAAGTGCCTAAAATATGCCAGACTCTGTTTTAGAAACTGAGAAGGCATGAGATCAAACATGCAAAGATCCTTGCTCTCAAGAGAATCTGATGGCAAAAAGTGTCAGAATAAATGATTGTTATTTTTCATAAAGTATTCTTAGTGTTGGTCAATTCAATATTGGTGACTATTGACATAGATTGCTTCAACAGAGAGTTCAGAATCCAGACATTGAAAATCTGTTTGTAAAGTTATGTTGCCAAAATATGCAAGCATATATAGGAGGATATTTTTCTTGCTGTTCTCCAAGGTGTACATGTATTTGGGATGGGGGATGGGAGAAGCATGATGAAACTCTCTCAACTAAGAAAGTGACCCAGTTAATAAGGTACAAGAACGATAAATGTTGGGTGGTGGGGTAGGTACATATAGAGGAAGGAAGCAGCATATCTGAATGAGACTTTTTTTCTTCAATTATAAGCAAAACTCTGGCAAGCAGTCTGGAGGATGAGTAGAGGGGAAACATGATTAATAAAGAGAATTTAGAAAGTTGACCATGTTTGTGAAAAGAAGAAAGGAAGAAGAGATAATTAATGAGAAAATAGCAGTAATTACTGAAAGATGAGGTAGGGAAAAGATTCTGGATTTCCAACATAGGTGAGTGAGTTTATGACAAAAGGCATGGGGACAAGGGATTGTGTTTACAAGGGGAAATGAGGAACCTTTGGACACCAACTAACCATATCCTTTAAACCCCAGTGTGGTACCAATGCTTTGCCAGTGCAAGAGACCTGCTGGATCCAGTATCTCTGTTGGCACAACATGGGGAACAAAATCATTTGTTACCACATCCTCTTCTTGAAATCTTGGCATTATTTCTTACCAGCTTTGAAACCTCGTAGTAAAAGTCCTAAAAGAACCACATTTGCTCAGTACCTTTCCCAACTGCTTGTCACATGAAGACACAGTCCAAAACTGAGCTTATACTTTCATTTTTCCTCTGCTCTCATTAGTAACCAAGAACTGGTAGAGAGTGAAAGAGACAAGAAGACTGCCTCATCAGCCCAGGGGACAAGACCAAGCTGGGCTCTCAAAGCTTGGTGTGTCCACTGGGACCACCAAATGTCAGAGATGAGAAAGGTGTCCTGTAGGCATGCTCATCTGTGTGACTAACACAGAGAAGTTTCAACAGAAACAACTTCTATGAGGAATAAACTGATAATGTTCCTCACTAAAACACAAGCTAAAAGCATGGGATTTTGGAAATGCAGGGGAGATTCAGGAATGAAGTACACATTAGAAAACTCTGTTTCACTTGCAGTTCATTTATTTTTAGACCCACCATAATTGTATTCAGACCTAGAACTTGCTGAGTTGGTGATTTTGTTTGACTCTGCAAAATCCACCTCAAGTCGAGGCTGAGACCTTTCCAGAACTCAGTGATAACAGTGCCATACTTTCTCTAGCACCTACACCATGCCAAAGAGAGGGAAAGGAGAAGAGTGTTCAGTATCTCTCTGGTTCAGCCCCTCACTCCCCTTTGATTATGTCAAGCCTAGTCCAGTTTCCTTTCCCTGCTCCACACTGAGGTAACAGCTTTTAGTGTCTCTAGAAATATCAGTGACATAGTAAGTCAGATCTGGGCTGGATTCTCAGTTCCTTTCCTTGGGAAACTCCAAATTAACTTAATCCTGCTGAGCCTTCAGTTTCCTCCCATGTAATATGGTTCTTATCCCAAAGCATTGTTCTTGGATTAAATAACATAACATGATGCATATGAAAGTCACAGAACAACATATGGTATCCTAGAACTGGTAGAGTTTTCTATAAATGGCAGAGAGGGTGAGCTAGACAATGACCAGAGTGTACATTTAATATGTATATCCAGGCCACCCTGTACGAGTTTCCAACAAGAAATAACTGAATCTTAATGAAAGGCTTTTATTTGGAGTCAATTTTCCAAGTAAAGCAATGGTGCTGACCATCCATAATCTTTCCATTTATAATTTTTGAGAGGAGCAGCAAGATATAATTGTTTTCACAGCAATTCCCATAATTATTTGAAAATGCATATGTGTTTTCATAAGGCAAACCAACTGACTCATTCCAGTGTCTCTTCTCCAGGTAACAATTAAAGCTTAGCAAGAGTCACTGACCATTGCCTCTATCTTTCCAGAACCCTTCCTGCTCCCTGAAGGTTATACCTGTAAAAACTTTAGTACCTAACATGTGAGATTCAGTTACCTCTTTTATTATTCACTTTTCTTATGTTCCCATGTTATTATACTAGAAGAATTTTAACCACCCAAACACCATCTAAAACCATGTAAATGTAATTTGCAAGAAAACTCCTGACAGGTCCCTTTGGGGCTGTTTGATATAAGCTTAGTAACATGATGTATTTTAAGTGAGTATTTTTCTGGCTAAAATTTCACATTTGCTCCATGTTTATGTGAGAATGTGTTTGTTCTCTCCTGGGGGCCAGGCTCTATTCTCCATATTTCCTCTGGGTACAGCTCTATAATGGACCAGTGGTTTTGATGACTTCCCGAAGTTCTCTCTCCTAGAACACACAGTCTGGAGAGACTAATTAGGGAGCAAAGGGAAGGAGAAAAATGCCTTGAAGCACTGATGATTTCAAAGTTAAGCCTCTTATGAGCTGGGAGAGGCAGTACCAAGAGAGATGAGCAGATCTGGGAAGAAATAGAAACGAACAATCTTTTCTGATGAGCCAGTGATGTTCTCAAAACTGAAGAGATGCCACACACAGGAAGGGCTGCAGCCATCTTTGTAGCTCATCTTTCACTCCTGGGTCTTTCCTTTTAGAAGACACTATGATTAGGCCAACATTCTGCCTGAAATTCATCAAGTATTGTCATGAAGTCATTAGCCTGCCATATGAGTTTTTAATGCTGTGCCTTTCCAGCCTCATTTGCCACCATTGTCCCTAATTCCTGAACCACGCTGAACCCCAGTGCACCATAACTCACACTCTCTCCCATGCCTTTGTGCTCATTGTTTCTTGTATTTGGTGAAATCTCACCCATTGGTCAGGTTCTAGCTTAACTAGTCTTCTTAGGGAAGGATTCCCAGTGCTTCACTGACACAGTTGCTTTCTCCCTGTGTGGCTGAGCACTTTGTAAAGGCCTCTCCTAGCACTGTATGCACACTTTTGTAATTATTTGTGGATGTTCCTTTCCACTAATAGTGATATTTCAAAGAATAGGAAACATGATTTGTGTATACTGGTGTTTTAAAAATAGTTAATGAATGAATGGATGAACCAATCTAGCCCAAAGACCTAAGGATAGACCAGAGGGAAGATAAGAAGGAGAGATGTATGCTTTTCCTTCACATTGAGCTATTCTATGATGGAGTTATCTTGTAGAGGATTTACTGGCAGCAGATACCAACAGATCCCAATGGAAAGACCCTTTGTTCAAAGAAATGCAGGTGCTCCTTGAGAGGATGAGAGAAATCTTACACTTGCCAGCTTTTCCATCTTGAAGATTTCCCAAAGGGAAGACAATGATTAAAGGTAGCCTCAATAAGAATTGAGGAGAACTGTGTGGGAGAAACCCAGGCACAAAGATTCCTTGCAGGAAAAAAAAAAATCACAGTTTTGGAGCTGGGAAATTCTTCCCTTTAAGAGTCATACACGCTGGAATGTGCAAGGGGAAATAGTCTCAGTAGGGTCTTGACTCAGCAAGGCCTGGAATTGATGTTTGGGGCCATCCCACAAGGTCCTGGGGCGCTGAGATTCACAGCAGTCTGAGCCCAGTTGCACACGCCGGCATGTATCAGTACAAGCCTTAAATCAGAACCACCCGTTTCACCCCCTCCCATCTCCCTGGCTCTGAGACCTAGCCCCCATTCTCCCCCTCTACTGCAGGCTCATTAAGGCCTTTCCCAGAGCAGAGACACTGCATTTTGGGGACTGGTGGAGTGTTTGATATTTTCCACTCTGCGTGTCAAGGGCATTTACAGTCGGCGTCAGAATGTTATGTCGGTCTAAGGAGGCACTTTGAAGTGTTTGTGGTAGAGGCCACATGTGCAAGCAAGATGTGCCTCCTCCCATCCCTAAAGTTCCTGTTCAGCCCTTTCCCAGCATCATGTGACAATGAACAACACCACTTAACCCTTTATTTTTTGGTGTAGCCAGTTATGATTGCTATGGTTATGGCGATGGTGATAGTGATGATTTGACAAGGCACTTACATTCTCTTTCTACATCTCAACTTTGGGGCTGGTTTATAAGACTCTTTCCTTGCCTTTTGGTTACCCCCCTTTTGGGAACCGGTTTATGCAACCACCCCACATGAACTTCTGCACAGAAGTGCATTTCCAAAGAGCAAGTACAAATCACACATGTTAATACTGCAGACGGTAAAAATGCTGAGGTTGTTGACACTTTTCATACCATCCCAAAGCCACTTCAGAGATCCTCAGCTACCTCACAGCAGGGAGCCCCCAAATGGAGCCATTGATTTTTCACTTTGTTAACTGACAGTTCACAAATGGTCCTTCAATTCACTTGGCTGATTCTATGAAGGTCTGGCTACCTGACCTTGAGAGGAACTGCTATCAGCTGACCCAAGTGACTCACTTAACTGTGTGGTTTGATTCATGCAACAAAGGACTGAGAGAGCCTTGAAACTTTTTTCAACTCTGAGGTTCTGCAATGTTCATCTCAGCCAGTCTGGAAAGGTCTTTGATTTGGCAGGATGGGCTGTGTGGAAAAAAAAAAGCTACTCTCAGAGACATTAGGCACCAGTTTTTCTTGGGATTAGTTCATATTCATCAAGCACTGAAAATCCAGTGGGAACAAAATAGATTTTAATAAATACAAGTCACTCTCGGCATTCAAAGATCGAGACCTTTTGGCAAAGGAGGTTTGGGCTCTACTCCACTTGCAAGAAGGGTTTCCAGAGATCTTTATTATATAAGAGAATGTTCTCTGCAGTGTTTCTTAATTTTAATTTAGTGACCTAGAAAGGGGCATGTGTTAACATTAGGTTATAAAGATACTAACAAGAGTATCTTTGTGCCATGAAATGTGCTAGGCAATATTGTAGTAGCGAAAAACATGATCTTATTTAATATTCATAATAGCCCTATGAGGTACATATATTATCTGTATCTGGAACTCAGAGAAATTAACAATGGCTCAAGTTCATATTCAAAATGGACGATGTGATGACTTGACCCACAATGTTCTGAGTCTAATTAATATCTGTGCTATTAGCCTCAATAGCACAAAACTGCACAAGGTCAGGGTCAATGACTTTTCATCTACTTGTGTAATGCCTACCTATTATTACCCACATTTTCTCTGGCTTTACGTCAGGATGATTTCATCAATACCTACTGAATGAAAGAATGAATGAATGGCACATAAGAAGTCTGGTAAATGAGCTGAAATCTAAGGCAGCTTCTCTCAATTTCTGTCATAAAAGACTGCCCTGGGGCATCCCCAATACAAACCACACTCTTGCCCAAAGTAGTCAGGGGAGTGAATCCTTTGAAGCCAGGAATCCATGTTTCCCTGTCCAGAAATCCCTCCCAGCGAGCATAAACATGCTCGCTTCCAATGCTGCTTCCTTCTGATGCCACAAGATTCAAGCATTTCTGGCCTGCCAACAATTAGGCACAAAGAAAGTGTATTAATGAGAGGAGAAAAGTGATATATGGTTTATTAGAACAATCCAATGTCTGTATTTGCTGTGCAAAGGCTTGAAGTCTTTCCCAATTAAATGTGGCATTTGCATGCCCATGAAGAACCTCACTGATCAAATGGAATGAGTTAATATTGCTTTTTTTTTTTTAATGCATAGATGCACAGATGTCTTATCCTATAAACTCTTCCCAGGAGGGGTGCTAACAAATTAGCATTAGAGGATACTTATTCTAATTAATTACATTAATTAGAATAAGTATCATTACATTAATTAGAAGAAGTATCCTCTCTCTTGTTTCATCCTGGGAATAAAACATTTGATATGGAAGAGTGTCCAAGGCATGCAAAAGCCCATTTAGTCCAATGTCCAATGCTTGAACCAGGTACTCAATCAAGAATTTTACCTTGAATTGCCTCTGTGCTTCTGATCATGAAGACCCCACTCCAGTCATTGTCATATAAGCCTTCACCCTTTAAGTGGCTTTGTCCTTAACAGAGTTTATTTAGTTTGCCAGAAGAGATGTTTTTCTGTTGCTGAATGGATTCATCCAAGTATTTTTATTTGTTTTAGAGCTGAGTTGGCAGCTGATTCTCACGGGAAAGGCCATTGGCAACTATATCAACTTTAAATTAGGCATTTGTCATAATTCAAGATTCAACCTATTTAGAAACCTAGCACTTCTCCTCCACCCCATTGGAATGTCAAAACTAATGGGACTAAGATCTGCTTTTTTTTTTTATTAATAAAAACAGTTGGTGGTCCTGTATCTGCTAGTCTGTATGACTACTAAGATATTTAACTTTGTTTTTATTCTTTTGTTGTTCTTCATTTTCCTCTACAACTTTTTTATTTGTCTTCTCTGGCTTCATATTTCCCTTGGCTCACTGTCTCATATCGTTCATTCCTTACATCCCTAAATTTTCCTCACTTATATTGCATGCTTTATATTTGAAATAGGTCAGAAACCAGACAAAGTTTAAACCATTCATGTCACATCTCTCTCAGGTGTATTGTTCAATTTTGAGTCAGCAAACTCCCAGGAAGCAAGTATCCTGGACACCCATTTTCACTATGTAATTTGTTTCCCTCTTCAAAGTCATTGTTTTTCTCCTTTGTCTTTTTTTATCTGACTCTTCAAGTTTCTCTGCTTTCTTCCCAGAGGGAATAAATAACCACTATTCATTGAGTACCATGTACATGCTAAAAATACTATTGAATTCTCTGAATTATGTCATTTAATCAAAACTGGAATCTTAACAGGTATGGAGTTCTTTTTCCACTGTACAGGCGAGGGATCAAGTGCCTGGCCTGAGCAGTGGGATGTAGAAACAGGATTCTACCCCACTCTGCCCCAGTCCCTACTGGCTTTATAGGTGAGTCCTCTATTCTTCAGGCTCATGCTGGTTTCAGGCCTGAATGTCTGAATACCTGGGGTTGAAACTCTGATGTTGGACCACAACCTCTTTTGGCTATGATATTGGCAAGGATGTGCCAAGGTGATTGAAACTAAAAAGATAGGAAGGAACTGTACCTTCCATATTAGTTGCTATTCACTTAAGTTTTTCATTCTTCCTTTGAATACAGTGTTTTTTTTCATTTTTGTTCAATTTTATTTTTTTAATGATATGTTTTTTAATGATATGGACATTCAGGAGCCCACTATTTATCTTGGTTATTACCAATATCATATTATAAATTCCCCTAACTTCATCTCCCTGCATCTCATATAGATAAAGCATTTTGGCTTTAAAAGCCTTTTTTATTTTTTAAAGATTTATTTTTATTTATGTATACAAGAGTTGGGTATAGGCCAGAGGTACAGGGAGTGAGAGGATTCACCAGAGACAAAGTGGGGAGCAGAACAGGCAAATCAACTGAAATACACTGCTGAGGGGAGCAGCAGGGAGGACAGGAGAGGTCTGCTGCTCCATGTGGGTCACCTCTCTGGTCTGGGATCAAACTCATGCCCCAGTGTCTGGCAATAGCTTGATAGTGCTGAGAATTTAACCCCTACTTCACCAGGAAGGCCCCCAGGTATACCTTTTGACCTAAATGTTGTTTATCATGATCTAGCTTTTAAAAATGTGACTTGAGATATGCCAAAAACAATTATTTAGCTTTATTTTGGGGTTATGAAAAAGTAATCACAGAGAATTCTTACATATTTCAGGTAAGGAATAATTTGGTACAACTACTTAGGGAAACTATTTGGTGTTGTCTCATAAAGTTGTATATTGGAAACCATATAAACAGGAAGCATACTGCTTCCAAGAGAAACTTCATAAAATTCATCTCATTCTATGTGTGCTAAAAGATATTAGTTCATAAAGTAATGTTCATGGTAGCAAAAAACTGGAAACAATCCAAGTGTCCTCTTACAAGGGAATATAGTATATTCATAAAATATAACATCATATAGTTGTGAAAAAAAAATGAGCTACAGCCATATGTGACAAAACAATGTTAGAAAAATTATGAACTAGTCCGTTAAATAGTGTTTGCCTTCATCCCAGAATTTTAATTTATCCTTAGGAAATAATTCACTAAAAGTGAAAATAAAAATACTTTTCACTAGGAAAACATTCATTTTTTTAATTAGCCCATGTGCAAATATAAGTATTATTATCATCATTGAAAATCACTTTATTGCTACTAATTCAAAAATAAGGCAAGGATCAGAATGAACTAGTATTTTAATGATAAATTTAAGGTTAAAGGCATTAGGTCAAACATCATGGACCATGGCAAAAGTGAACCTTCAAATCTTAGGTCTAGGAAATAGTTCCTTTATTTTTATCCCCAGATTTTTGGAAAGGAAAAATAACTTTAAAAAAGAAGAATTTACACTCAACCTCCTTTCAGAAAAGTTATGTGTGGATATAGCTTTACTTGTGCAGATTGGTAATGACTTTGCCTATTACAGCATATTTTCAAAAACTGAATGGTAAATTTAGTTTCCTTCCTAGCTTGAAGCAAGTTATGTTCTATGATTTGTATGCTGATAAAAACTGAATGGGAAAATAAAATCCAAGTTTTCTAAATTAATATCAATTACTTATTTTTTCCATTATTATTGTTGTTGTTATTTATAAGTACCACATTTTTGTATGCTTTAATAACTCCCTCAGTACATTGGTTGAACATAAAGTTTGTGGAATTTTGCATGTTTTCAGTGAGAATCAAAAAATTTACATCTCACACTAGCCTAATGTCCATCTGGAGGGTCTTTGGTGCTCAAACAATGACCACCATACACCCCTAAGAATTGGGGGTTAATCACAAAAAGAAAGTTTTGTAGGCAAATGTCATGAGAGTAAATAAGACTTTATGTTACAGATGACTTTCTTGTTTTTTCTTCTTTTTCCCTCTCCCTTTTACTCTCTACCCTACCCTACCTCTTCTTTTATTACTTTTATAGGTCACTGAACATGAATGAAATGATAATAAATTTATTTTATAAACAAGGAAAATTTCTATTTCTGTATCTTAATTTGGTTCTGAATCTTTTTGCTAATTCCATCAATTTCATCTAACCTGAAGATGGTTCATTTTAAGAAGTCTGGTTTAATGCACTATGTATTGATTTGTGGCCCATTTTACTTAAATTGATTACTAAATATTTGGATTAGAAGTATAAAGTATTACTTCACAGGTACATCTTCATTAGGAGTGCATTTAGTATTTCTTCTTTTTTAGTTTCTAATTATGAGAAACTTAAATACATGAAGGTTCAGAAAATACTGTATTCACCTAACTTCACTACTAAAATCATGTTAATTTTTACCATATTTATTTCAGAGTTTTATTTTAATAATGAAAGCCATTCAGATAATACTGAAATCCCCTCATCTTTCCCCAGTTTTCTTTCAAAGGTAACCATTAGTTTACCATTGATGTAGTCCTATATGTAGTCCTCTACTAGTCCTATATGTCCATGATACATACATGTAACAGATAACCCCACATGTAAACATGTATGTTCCTCTATGACTAACAGAGATGTCCTAGTATTTGCCTATGATTGAAGGTTTTCATGAACAAACTATTCAATGTAAATGTATAATTCTTTCTATTGTGACTTAAGTTTTAAAATTCAAAATCATATTGATGTTCCTAGCTGACATTTTTCTGATGCAGAAAACAGTTTTCACTTTGCAGATGCTATAAACTAGATTAAAACAACCTTCTTTTTACTTGTCTCCTTCCATACATGTATGAAAATTTTAGGATAAATCTCAAGAAGTATACGTGTAGAGTATGGACATGTTCAAATTAAATGTTGCAGTTACTCCACCAAACAGTTGTACCCAAGTGAAGTCCAACGGCTTTGTGCAGCTTTGTTGCAGTGTTCCTGTTTCTCCACATCTTCACCATCAGTTGGTGTTAATATTATCAGACATGAATTTTTATCACTTTGGTGTGTATTATATTGTATAGTTCTTTGTATTTGGGATTTCCCTAATTATAATTCAGGTTCAGTGTTTTTTTAGATGTTCGTCATTTGGATTTCTTCCTCTTGTGAATGATTTTTTCATACCCTTCTCTTAATGTTTACTCTTAATGTTTTTTCTTGTAGTCTTTACTGGTATTTATGTATTTGATAGACTAATCCTTTGTCATTGTGACTATAGGCTGCTTACTTATTTCTTCCTGGACATGGGGAAGACTGAATTTCCTTATCTTTTCAGGATCTCTGTTGTTTTGAAGTAAATTATAAATAGAAATGGTTGGATATTTGTAGGTTAGAGCATTTAGTAGGCCATTGTGAACCAGAACTTTCTCTTTCTCTGTGGGTGGCATGAGTCTTGGCAATGGTCAGGATGTAGCTGTTCCATCTGTCTGGCTCTCTGTGTAATTACAGTGAGTAGCACCCTTGCAGGCTCACACCAGACATGCTACAAAACCAGGATATATTGTACGATAAACCTTTGTTATTTTAAGCCACTGGAATTTTTGAGCTATTATATCATAACCTAATATATACTAAAAAAGAAAGTTTAACCACATGTGTTATAAATATGTTCTCTCCATCTGAATCTTTATCTTTTAATTTTAATGTAATCAAATTTATCAAGTATTTTACCTTATGATCTTTGCCTTTTGATGTCTTAGTTTATATTTTTTATCTCTTCTAAATCACTTTCATCTGAAAGTTCTTAAATTTTTTCATATATTTGTACATGGCAGGTAAGACTATATTTTTATATGTATGTGACCAATTTTATTCCATTAATGGAATAGATAAATTCTCCTCCTACCCCACTGACTTGTAAGATCACTCCTAGTTCATTCAACTTTCTTAAAGACTTGGGTCAAATCTGAACCATTTTAGCTATTTGTTTACTTGGCATCGTTATTAGACTTTTTTTTAAGATTTATTTATTTATTCATACAGAATTGTGGTACAGGCCAGAGGCGCAGAGACAGAGTAGGGAGCAGAACAGCAGATCCACAAAGTACACTGCTGAGGGGAGCAGTCAGCAAGGCAGGAAAAGCATGTAGGAGCATGTGGGTCACTTCCAGGGCCTGGATGGAAGCTGTGGCTCACTTGCAATGCTGTGCTTAAATCTGCTGCACCACCATAGAGGGCTTAGCCTTTTTTTAATGGTCCATTTTATTTAATTTATAACATCAAAAATTTTTTAAATGAATAATAGTTTATTTTTACATTATTTTGTGCATTTTTTCCATCTCAGTTGTCTTCCCCTTGGGCTTCCCATCAAAAAATTACCCATGTGCCATCACCATAGTCCAGTGCATTTCCCTCCCACCCACTGTTTTGGATCCCATTCCCCACTCCAGCCTCATAAAACCTCTTCGGTATATAGCTGTTCATTATTATTATTATTATTTTCTGGCCTGGTCCGTTATACTCCTGCTATCAATGAAACTATCCAGTATTTTTCCTTTTCTTTCTGGCTTATTTCACTAAGTATAATCTTTTCCAGTTCCATCCATGTTGCTGCAAAATGCATGTTATTTTTTTTGGTTGCTGAGTAATATTCTATTGTGTATATGTACCGCATCTCTTTAATCCAGTCATCCACTTTTGGGCATTTGGGCTGTTTCCATGAAATTTAGACTTTTTTTTTTAAGATTTATTTATTTATGTATACAGAACTGGGGTACAGGCCAGAAGTGCAGGGACGGTGAGAGGATTCACCACACACACAGGCAGATGGATGAAGTATACTGCCGAGGGCAACCGTGGGCGGGTCAGGAGAGGTCTGCCAGGCCATGTGGATCACCTCTGGGGCAGGTGAGGATCGAACTCATGTGGAAGTGACTTTAGCTTCTTAGTGCAGTGCTTTAACCCGTTGAGCCACCAGTGAGGGCCCTAAATTTAGACATTTTTTAATGAAAGTTATTGAGTGATGAATACTCTGTTTTTGATTGAAGCTATTTATTTTGCCTTTACTCTTCAATGAGTAATTAGAACCGAATTTTGGGTAGGCAGTTATTTTCCACTGGCTCTTAAAAATTATCATTGCATGTTCTTGTCCTCTATTGTTGCTTTTGAAGTTTTTTCTCATTTCATTGGTTATTCCTTTGTAGGTAATCTGCCTTTTCTACCTCATTATTTTAAAGATTTGGTACCTTGTTTTTAGTGTTCTGAAAATTTACTATATAATATGTAGAAGTTTGCTTAAATTTTATTTATCTACTGGGAATTTTCATAAAGATTAGATACGAGTTTTTATTTTGTTCATTAATTTTAGGAAATTAATAGTCTAGAAAGTACTGTCTCTTTTGCATTTTCCCTCCATTATCTTATTCTTTAACTTCTAGAACTGCAATCAAATAAAAGCTTGGCTATTCATTCTGTAATACGTCTTGACTTCTTTTTCACACATACCACTTTTGTTTCATTAATTAATTATCAATTTGTATTGCATTTTGAGAATATCATTTCTTATATTTTCTATTTTTTTCATACTCCTTACCTACTTTTTAAACTGTTCACAGTTTGCAATTTCAATAACTTTACAAGTTTCTTGAAGTGAACCATACATTTTTAAATGTGTTTCATTTATTTTTGTATGCTTTAAAATAATCATTTCATTATTCATATTATTATCCAATTTTCTCAAGTTCTCAAAATTCCAAGCTGTTTGCTACATTTGCTAACTTCTGCTCAACAAAGATTACTTCTTCGAATGTTTTGTACTTAATAGGGTTTTACCTTTAAGTGGGGTAGTTTTTGTTTGTTGGTTGGTTTTCTATGAGATCTTTTATACCTGTGAAGTTCTTTATGCTTACATCTATCAAGTGACCCAGGAATATCACCCACTGTGGTCCAAATTTATTAAATATTATTTTCTACTTTTAGATTTTTCTAGATTAAGCAGGCCATGAAATTTCAAATTTCAGATACCTCCCAAAGAAAATGTCACATTTACAAATTATCAAGAAAGATTATTCTTTAAAGATCCAGCGTGTAACATACAATCCTTTTGATATGTCTGTGTATCAATCGTAGATTACTTTTCAGTTCATCCTTTAAGTAAAGATATAGCCCTTAAAGATCCTGAATGAATTTGTAACTCTCTGAGTTATATGGTCACAATTCATCATCAGCTGTCTCTATAACACCAATAGAAATGATGACTTTAATCTAATTAGAGACACATTCTATATGTACACATTCTACAATTTTTCTTCTTTCCACTGGGTTTTAGCCTCCCCTCTGATTCTGACACCTGTGGGTTGTCCGTTCTAAGCTATGACTTCAAAAGAAGTTAACTGTATCTTATCTAGCATTTCCATATATTTGTATTAGATGAGTTAACATATTATCAAACTTTAAGTGTATTATTCAGTATTTTAAAATGCATATTTTAAATTGAGAAAAGAAAAGAAATGGACATGAATTCAATTTTTTCTTGATTATAATAACAAAGCAAAAACACCAAACTACTCTGGGCTACTTGTTTCTAAATATGCTTATCCTTCATAAAAGTCAAGCAGACATAATTAAGCTACTTGATATTTCACTGTTAAAAGAATTTCCTAAGCTTTTGTTACCAGTGTGCAGACATTTTCTAGAATGTTGACTAGTCACTGAATCTCACTCTATGTTGATATACCAAGACTGTCTAGGTTGAATTTTAAGATCTTCCATTAGAAGTTATATAACAACATAGGAGTAAGAATCATACCTATTGCAAAGAGTTGCTGAAGGAGATAAATGAAATAATGCCTTTATGCCTGGTCAAAATAAGTACTGAATAAAAGTGATAATAACAGTAGTAATACTATCATTATTATTAATAATAATAATTTCAAATTAGTAATGGGTCACCACATTCTTGATGATCTTGAAGCACTACTACTACACTACAACTACATTTTCTCCAAGAAACAAATCTTTTATGGTGCCACATTTCCTACACATTTTAACAGAAAGTTTGATTGTCATGGTGAGAAATATGAAGCAGAAACTCTTTGCTTAAGCATATTTTTTAATCAGGCTTGACCAAAACCCCAAATCATTATGCATGTAATCCTGGAATATTTTTCATGTTTAAATGAATTAATATAAAGGATTAACCCAAAAGAACACTTGGTACTTTGTGGGTTCGTAACACTGTCCTTTCTCTCTTTATCATGCACAAGTCAGACTTGTGAGGGTGAGCTACTTGTCAATTAGGTATAGAGAATGAAATTAGTAAGTAAGTTAAAGCTACTCAGAAATCATCAGTATGAGTTATCTGATCATAAAGAAGACCTTCGTGGAGAAATTTTGCTGATCTTTCAAAGAGTGGTCACCAAATTTTCTTGGACTTGTGACATAGAGCACAATTGAGAATTGTCCATGGGAAAGTCTTGACTAACAGCTTTATCCAGGGTCCTGTAACTGATTTTGAAATTGGAAGGATTTTGAATTAGTATTGTACATGCCAGGTTATTCAAAATAACTCAGCAAATATGCTACTGAATAATCAAATTGATTTTGATATTTTATCTCATGGATGATATTGATTTCAGCTCAAAATACTTTGTGATAGCAATTTACAAAAAATTCTGAAAGAGGTGTTCTTAGGAACTGACCAGTTCTTTTTCAATTTCTGATTCAATAACCTGATGACTCTGCCATCTTTCTGATTCAATAACCTGATGACTCTGCCATCTTCAACATGTGGCTTACAAGTTACTATGTTCATTGCATCAAGATGTGTGAGGCTTCTTCTTTATTGCAAGAAGGGAGACACCTTCCACTTCAGTGAGACTGACAGAAAAATCATGAGATTGAAACACAGGCCACTTTATGGCCAGATACTGAAGTAGCATACTTCACTTCCACTCAGATTCCACTGACTCAAAGCGTGTCATAGACATAGATTTAATGGTAGCTGGAAAACATAGTCTGACTACATGGCCAGGAAAAAAAGTAAGTTGGTTTGGCAAGCAGCTAGCTAGTGTTAAATCACATTACCATAGGTTCTTTAACAATCAATTTTTTTTTTTTTTAAATAGGAGGCTCATGGTTGTTTGGGGGAGGCTACACCTCCTCAGTTAAGATTATTGGAAGTTGATAGAGGCAGATTTCAATATTCCAGAAGTCAGAGGAGTTAATTTGTATGCAGAAGGCCCTTAGAGCTACATGTGTGTTCTAGTCTTTAGAGTCAGACACTGTAGATTGGGGGCCAAGACCAAAAACATAGAGAGTGGAAGCATGATCTTCACCACATGTTAGTGAGGAGTAAAGGCGGGAGCCAGATTGCAATTGCTAAAGCCCAACCTGGATTTAGCTGTGGATTTCTAACACATGGGGTATGATAATTAGATTCAAAAATAAGTCCAGCTGAATCATTACCAAACACCCTGAATTATCTCCACATAGACTGAGATGAACACTTTTGATACTTATAAATTAATCAAACACTTATTTTGGGTTTCTGTATATCTCTGCTCTATTCTTGGATAAGTTTCCCCCCCCCCCCCGCTAATGCCAGTTGTATAATCACATGGTTCTACATCAGTGTGACTTTCCATCAATATAATTTAGTTCACTGAGACTGGGTCATATATATTTCAGTGGATAGACAGGCTAGTATGGCTAGTATGACAAAGTTGAGGGCTCAGAAGGCCATTCTGAATGGTGGTTCATCAGCTGCAGGTGAAGCCCATTGGTCTTATCCCATTGGCACTAGATGGCACTAACTTCTCTGTACCTCTTGATGACTCTCAGGAGCTACGATATGAAAGATGAAATATGTCCCTCACTTTCCTGCAAAGAAAGCACCTGTGATCGCTATAACACTAATAATGCATAAGATAGGTATTAAAAATTTAAATAACTGAGAGGAGCTAATTTTTATTTTTGGGATATGACCTAATGTTTATCTAAAAGTTAACCATATACATTGACAGACTCTGGCAGGGGTGTGGGGGGGAAGTAATAAAGAATAAGTTGATTAGGTAACTTTAGTGGTATTTCAGAGAGAGATAAGAAATACATGTGTATACCTATACATATATATAGATACATATGTATGTATGTATCTATCTTCTCTCTCTATGTATATATATACACACACACACACACACATTGGTCAAAGGAGAAAAAGACTCAGTTATACAGAATGAATAAATTCTGGAGATATAATTAACAGCATGGTAACTCTAGTTAATATTGTCTTAGTAATAAATTCTTGAAATTTGCTAAGGGAGTTGATCTTAAGTGTTTTCACTACACACACACAACCATAACTATGTGAGATGTTTCAGTGTGTGTATGTGTGTGTGTGTGTGTATATATATATATATATATCAAAACATTATATTTTATACTTTAAATGTATTAATTTTGTTTATCAATTTTACTTCCATAAAGTTAGGGAAAGAAATATACCTATCTAGCTAAAATAGTTGACATAATGATGCTTAAACAAATATATAAAGAAGCAACAATGGCAGTTCAAAAGATGAATGGGTTAATTCTAATTAGGCCATATCTAAGAGAGCCCATAGAGGAAATGATATTTGAGTTGGGTCTTGAAAAAATACTGGATTGCAGATGGTAGAAATGATGCAAGAAAATTTATGTGAACAGATATGTAGCAATAAGCAAAGTCATATGTTTGGGAGTTAATCTGATTTCACTAAAGCAATTCAGTCATTATTCAACAAATATGTATGAGTGCCTATATATGTCAGATACTATTACTATTATTGGCGCTTGAGAGACATCAATCAATCAATCAGACAAAATAAAAAAATCCTGACTTGGATTCCTCATGGTTGGAAGGAGTACAGAAAATGCAAGAGAAAGCAAAACATAATGATAAAAAGTTTGAGATCAGCATAATGAAAATCTTGAATCCCTTGCTAAAAACCAAAAAAAAAGCTGAGTTTAAATATAGTTTTGGAAGTCCCTGCGTATATGTGAGAATCAATGCCTGGGATGACTAGGACTTCATAGAGAGAAGAGTACACCTATATTAAATAATCAGAATAAAGGGCTACTGAAGAAACTGAAGAGAAATTAATCAGAAAATAAGATTCCTAAAGGAAAGGACTAGACCTGTATTTTCACAATTGGATCTCCAGTGTCTAGCACAGTGCTGTCATTGGAGTAGGTACATATTATTCTTTTAAATGATTGTATTATTCAAAGAAAGCAGGAGACAGCATTACAGAATCAGAGGGTGAAAATACTTTAAGAAATGAACAGAAAATTCTTCTCAAATGTTCAATCAGATAATTAAGTATGTTGTTTATTCTGCTGACTTTCCCCATCCTAACATCCATTATCTACCCTGCTTTGTATTGCCCTGAACCCTTCTATATCTTACAGAAAACGAACTTCTACAAACATCATTACCTGGGTTGACTTATTGTTTGTTTAGGTTGGGTTAATTGATGGGGAATACCAGGACAACATCAAAGGGTAAGAGGAAAGAAGTAAGGAAGGAATTTCTTCTCCTCTCTCACTTGGCCGGCCAGTGGTTTTGGCAAAGTTGATTTTTTAATCTACTATGGCCACAGCTCATATCAGGTTGTTTCTGATAAGATTTGTTTTCTTGCCTTTTATTTTCCTGCTCTTGCTAGTCCCTGGATAATTTCCCAGCCCTTGGTTCCCTTAAACTCCCCACAAGTTTACTATGTGTCACTAAAATTTACTTCATTAAAATTAAACCCTTTGACCATGCTGTTCACACCAGTGACCATAACTGATGGAGTATTTGGAAGCCTTAAAGATTATTCATGATACTATAAATTACTGTAGGTGATTAAGGATAAGTCAACTATGATAAGAAATTCCAAGCTCTGAGTGAATATTTTTTTCTTTTAAGTAAAATGAAGGAGAATGGGAGGAAAAATAGAAAAAGGGCAAGGAAAGGTTTTTGATTTTTTTAAGATGAGAATGAACTCAGTCTATCATGTTTAATAGAATGAATCAGTAGAAGAGGAGACACTAGAAATATATGTCTCAGGATGATAGCTAATGAACACTATTCCGGAGAAATCAGACCCAAGAACAATGATTAAAATCTATGAAATATGTAAGGAATTATTCTGAGATTGGAAAAAGTTGGTAGTTGAAAAAAATCAGTGACAGAAAAAAACAAAAGTTGAAAAAGACTATAGCTGTGTGATATGTGGCAATATGTGCTAAGGTGGGCTGAGGTGGTCATGGGAGATTAGTCAGGATTTGAGAGCAGTAGGAAAAAAGGATAAAATGGAATGTTTGGGAGTTTAATTTTATTCCATAAAGTAGTGCTGAAGAAGTGGTGAAAACTTTTCTATCCTTGATCTTGCAACAATGAGTAGGATGAATTAAAAGAGAACAAAAATACTTTTAGTAGAAATTACAGTAACACGGGGGTAAGAATTTATGAGGGTCTGACCTGGCAGGAAAAAATGAGGCTGAGTGAAGATGCTGCAGAGTTAATTCATGCTTTTAGGGGGTTGATTCCTGATCAATACTAAAGGAAGCAAAAGAGAAACTTCACAAAGTCTGGACAACATACTTTCTGTCTTTAAGGAGCATGCAAGCTAACTGGGAAAGCAGATATACAAGAAAGACTGGAGTAAAGGAGGGGTCAGACATAGTTTCTAATCCCTGCATGCCACTAAATCACTGTCACTTGCTCCTCAGCTTCCATGTTTGAACAATATAGCCTAGGGGAGGAATGATCATCTCGCTGGTTTCTAAATACCATTCTTAAATCAGAGGAACCAGGAGTCCCTTGGAGAAGTATGTTTCTGGCATTTCTTGTAATACCAAAAAGGTAGTCATCAATAGACAAAGAGAAGGAGATAAAACAAAAAAATAATACAGAAATTAACTTAAAGATTGAAACTGATGCAATTTGATTAACAAAATTAATAGCACAATATTGGGTTATAACCCAAAACAAAAATAAATACACATGAATACAAACTGATGTAAATAAATGGTTGGATTTAAAAAAAAAATGGGGAAGAAGAGTCAAATCTTTCCTGCAATAGAATTTCAAGTAATGTATATAAATGTTCTCTTCTCCAAGGGGTGAAGATTGATACCTCTTCTTCTTCCATTTCCCTGACCTTGAAAATGGTTTGGGTTTCATCAATCCCCCTTCCAAAGGATGTAACAGGGAAAATGAAAACAGTGCTTTATACTGGAGAGGTCTGGCAAACACGGCTGAAGTGGATTTTTACCAGGTGCTCTCAACATGGTGCAAAAAGAACAGTTCTTCACCTCAGATTTGCACTCCAAGAACCACAACTCCAGTCTACTTATCAGACAAACTTAAGATTATGAGGACACCCTACAGAGTCCCTGACCAGTATTCCTAAAGACCATCAGGGAGAAAAGACTGTCACAAATCAGAAGAAACTGGAAAGACATTATTATTTATTATTATTTCCCATAATAATAAATAATGCATGCCATTATGGGTTGAATCCTGAACAGAAAGGGGAAAATGGATGAAGTTCAAATCAAGTCTGGAGTTTAGTTAGTAAAGAAAAAAATGATAGTCTCTAAAGTCTCTTCCAGCTGGTAGCTATAAGAATGGCCTTTATTATCTAATTGTTTCATAACTGCACTCATATTGCTTACAAAGTGCCAGGAACACATGAGGTAAGGGAACCATTAAAGCAGAATGGAAGGCTTTAATCAACTATTTTTCTCTTCTAACTTCCTGTAGTTGTATGTTTCAGTGATGGAGTGTGTGGTTAGCTCAAAGCAATTTTTAAGCCAATAAATTAGTGTTTTGGTGAAAGTCTCTTGTCTGTTACTTTCACAAACCGGTGCTCACCCTCTGTCTCATAAAGACAGCCTCAAGCAAACCAGCATCCACTTACAGCCCTGAAGTTTTGCATCTCCAGTCCAGGCCATCCCAAGGCAGCTGGCTAGGAAGCTGTTGCTATGGTGACAGTCATGGTCACAGGGCTACCTTTGGCTCATTTGATTTTCCTGGACAGTTTCTTTGCTTTAAAAAAAGGGGGGGGGGGGTTATGGAGCCCCAATGTGAAATCATGCTGGCTTTGATTCATGACATTTTCCTGAGACTTTATAATGTTTCTTTTTTCTAAATAAGCAATTTCAGGTCAGGTAAAAATGTGAGTAAATCATGCCTGGCTCTAGTTCCAGATGTATCAATTTCTGGTCATTGCCTTTTCCCTTTCATGGCTTTGGGACAATAAAAATAAGCAATACCTCCACTCTGGAGCCTTTCTGAGTATGTAATATATAAACAGTATACCGTGCAGGGAGCAATATTTCCCTACCTGGGTCATTACCAACCTTAGCGTTTTCTCTGGCAATTATCTGAAACAGAGCAAGAACGTGGAGTAACGATTTTGGCACACTCAAGACCCAGGCAGGATCAAAGAAGCTGATGTGACAGTTCATGAAATGGGGAGGAAGCAAATGGTCCCCACTGCCAACACTAACACAGCCCTGTGCTTGAGAGTCTGGGAGAACCCAGTTGCCAAGTGTCTGCCTGCATTTTCTTTGAGGGGGCCAGGCCTGGAGCAGGTCAGGAAAATTATGGTTTTTATCAAGCAGACACTGGGGCTCTCTTTGAGGATGGCCAAAGTCTCACTCACTGCTGGTAATTGCAACACATGTGGTCTTTTAAAGTGAGGACATGAATATTTTCATTAACTGGAAAAGAAGGTGCCCATGGGAGACTCCATTTATTTGGAATTACTGACAGCAAGACTCAAAGAAGTGAGATATGTGCAATATATATATA
>NW_004567125.1:16022682-16040024 GCF_000260355.1 Condylura cristata | reverse complement strand
TATATATATATATAATAAGAGTGAGAGCTCTGGAGTCAGATTGCCTGAGGTTTGATACTGATCCTTTCATTTACCATCTTTATGACTTGGGCAAATTCCCTAAACTCTCTGCCTTAGTTTCCTGATCAGCAAATTGAAAATAATAATATAGTCCAAGACATAGGATGATCTTGACCATTAATAGATGTGAAGTCCTCGTAATACTGCCGACAATATGCTAAGTCCTTAGTAAATGGTAGTTGTTATTATTATTTTTATTTTAATCACCACTATTTAGGAAGGGAAAGAATCAGACTTTCTGGTATAAATGAGTTTCTTTTACAGAACGTTTACTCTTCAAATATTCATATTCTCACTGAGGATTACCAATGGACTAGATAATTTGGGAACAAACATGCTCAATTCTATGACATCAATAATTTATGTTCTAGTGAAAGACATAATAAAAGTGTATACAAAGGACTATACTACATGACACTGTTTTCTCCTCTTTAGGACTGATTATTAAGTACCTTGGGATTTCAGGATTTCCCAAGGAGATGGGGTGGAGGACTGTTTATGGAGGAAATAGTATTTGACCAGAACTTGTAGAACAAGTGTAATTTGTTATTTAAATGTTGAGACTGGCATGGTTGAGGGTGTCAGGAAAGCAGAAGAGAGAGGATAGGAAGGGCTCCAGGTGGGTGAAATGCTAAATGAAAGATGCAAAGGAGGTTCTTGAGAGGAAGAAGGGTAATGTCCAAACTCAGAAGTGGGGGTTCTTGTTGAAGAAAAGTCTGCACAGGGAGGGAGGGTAGTCAGTGGAGCACTTTGCTTAAACTTAACCAAAGGAGTTTGCATTTTTATTGCATGAAAAAAGTGGATTTCTCTAGGAATAAATTGATAGTACAATACATTTTGGATTAGATTTGTGCTCTAGAAATGACTTGGAGAGAATTTCCTACCATATCACTAACCCTTTCCCACACACACATAGTAAAAGCTTTCCATCATCTATCACTGTTTCTTACATATAAGTCCTAACAAGATCTTTAAAATTTAGAAAATTTGTTAACAAAACACAAGCACCTCAAAAATCATATGTTACAGATTTTACAATTACAGAGTAGTTTTACCAGAAGATTTATAGAGCATGTTAAAATTAAGGTCAGTAATTTTCATATGAAATGGGATTTGCCAAGTGACATTTTTCTTTTAAGAAGAGTCTTGTTTCCATCACTCCTTATGTTTTATGAAATATAATGCTGCCACTTGGACCTGTGTAACTACATATAAAATATTTCTTACATATCAGCCTGAAACAGAAGGTTAAATTGTTTCAATTATGCAAATGTATGAGAAGAAATAACAACCAAAAATAAACTTTTCAAACATTCCCTGACTTTCAATAGAAAACTTTTCTCCAAATAAGTCACAAATTCTACAAATGTTTTAAAGAGGTCTAAATATTCTATCTGTATTATCTTTGAGACACTAAGTAACTTGAATTTCCTGAGTTTGTTATCTGTTTTTAAAAGTTATTGCCATCTTTTCTCTCCTTTCTTCCCCTTCTTCTTTCCTTCAACAATATATAATAATTACTTCCCCTTTGTTAGATACTTCCCCTTTGTTAGCTGTTTCTATGTAAATTTCCATCAGCTCAGGTGATTTTCTTTACTTGTTTTCCTTACTGTTAGGGATGATAGAATCAAGAGCTTGAATCAAGCACCCTATGGGTTCCATAAAGTTCTCTTATGAAAGCTCATTCTGAGGTTATTGCAAACCTTTTCTGGGAATTCTCCAAGCATTCTTTCAGACTCTCATCACCTGCATTTTTATTTCACTGTAGCCCTTCCCTCCAAGGAGAGTCTCTGGGTAACAGTGACCTTGGATGACAATTAGGATTCTCATTTGCTGAAAGCTGGTTTTGAATCCTGATAACCTGAAGGTAAGCCAGTAACTCAACCTATCTGACCTTTGGTTTCCTAAATAACTGCTTTCTTAATAGTACTTGCCACATGCTACAAAATAATTAAGGCCTATCTATGAGTAAAGTATTTTGAGCTCCTTAGATGAAAAGAATTATACCAAATATTAAACTATCAGAAGTGTCATTAAGATGGAAGAAAATTGCACAGACTGAATTCATTTCTCCCTCCATGGAAACTTCCCAACCCCTTAAGGAACTAAGAAGGAATAGATCATTTTTAAAGTGGACAATTAGATGAAAGGCACAGCCTCTCAGTTAAACAAAGGGCTGCTTATTAGCACAAGAGTAACAGATAAAAATTACCAGGAGACAATGTAGAGTATTGGTGATTATGCTAACCTTTGACAATTGAGCTCAGTTTGACCTCAGTTTACACATTTGCAAAACAAGGAATTGTAGATCTAGGAGTTGCTTTCCATTACAAAAGATCTAGGAGTTGCTAGGATTCGGAAGCTTCTTAACAATGATACCCCAATGTAAATTTTCAAACACTATCTTAGAATATAAAATAGTCATTATTTCTGCTGTTCTGCTCAAGCCAACTCCCAAACTCCCACCTTTCCATCAGTTAACTGGTGAGCACAGCATTTTCTCAGAGTTATTTTACACAGTTAAGTTCCATTTTGCCTTCCTCTGGTTTACTTACTCCATATTTTACTGAAAATTTGGCATCCGATTGCCCAATGACATAGTCTCACAGTTGAAAGTTCCAGATCATTTATTATCTAGGGCCTTCTCACATTTGTTCCCAGAGAAGGGGAGTCCGAGAACAGCTGAAAGAACATCCTTGACTCAGAACTCTTCTTTCCAGAGGCAGCAGAACTCAAGTTTATAGTCTGTTCTGTAGTCTGATGACATACCTGGTCTGACATCAAGGTCAGTGTTCTATTGTGCTTGGATAATGTCATCACTTATATTTGGGTGAAATTGTTACAGGATAGGTAGAGGGGCACCCCAGGACCCCCAAATCTGTCCATTCTAAATAGGTTCTGCCATCTACCACATCAAGACAAAACATATTCTAGTGTTTAAGACCTTTAATGGAAAGGAACTTTATTACAGTTAAATGTGTGCAATTCAGAAAAGGGAAGACTAAAGCTTCCAAATGAAGCACCCAAAATTACCCATCCCTTCATGGGTAATTGCCCAAATAACCAGATTTGGGCCAAAGCAGGACCTCTGAAGTAGAAAGCCTGTCACAAGTTTAAAGTCCCTTCTGCCCCATTGGAAAGAGAGGCAGAAGGGGCCCAGTATATGTGGAAAGAAAAGAGAAAAATCAAAACCAAGACAGAAGCTGCCATTATTAACCTTCCCGCGGGTCTCTCACCCATATCTGTCTCAACCAGTCCAAGACCAAAAAGCAAGCACCACTTCTTTACAAGTCTCTGCTCCACGTGCCTCCTCCAGGTCTCCTGGTTCTTCATCCTTCTCCCATGGTCTCTATTTCTGGTTTCCTCCTTGCTCAGCTCCACCCTCCATTGGGCAGGGCAGGGAACCTGGAACCTCCCCTTTTCCTGGGGACCACCCTATTACAAAATCAGCTTGAAATGAATAAAGAAAGCTGAATATTATTATTATCAATAGGCTATTTAATAGGACTGTTTTTGCTTTTAAAATAATGGTTTATAACATTATGCCTTTGGAATAGAGGTTCACACTTCTTCAAATGAATGTTTGCACTCTCTAGCCTTTGGACTCACTCCAGTCTTTGATCCGTCCTCTACTCTGGTAACCTCATTCTATAGAACGATCCCAAGGGTTTGTTTTTTGGTGTGTGGTTTCGTCAGTTCTTATCTTTTGTTTCTTTATATTCCACATATGGGTTAAATCATCTGTTTTGGTTTTTTTCTCCTACTTGATGGAGGACACAAATAGAAATGTTGAAAAGGAAGCATCACAAGACCAGAAACTGGCTCACCTAGGACAGAAGCTGAAGATAGAAGTAAAAATAATTAACTTAGGCTTTAAACAATCTGTATAGAAAAGCAAACAATCCTGAGTTGTAGCCTGGAGGTAGGGATCTAGAGATTGAGGGCCCTTCCCAATTGACCTAATCAAAACAAATAGAGAAAATAGCCCCTAGGCAACCCTAGAAATAATTAATTGAAAGGTAGTTAACAATCCCACAAAGGAGTTAGCCCCTCCCAAAGAGAAAAAGACTATATCAGTGCAATCTCTGCCCTGGCACAGACAGCAACCCTTCCGCCCACCACTAGCACCCTTGCAAGAGATCCTTGTCTCCAACTCTCTCCTTCTGCAAGGCAGCAGCCTCCTGCCTGCCTGTGACCTGTGACCTTGCAGATGCTTCTCTGCACTGACCTCCCTCTCCAGAAGCAGTTCTCTTCCCAAGACCGCCCGCCTGTGACCATGCAGGCCTCTCTTTTAGCAAAACTGACCCTTTAAGGGCAGTTCTTTTTGCTCACTTGTATCTGTGTAAATGTCCTTCCCCTTCTCTCCCTTTTCATAACAAAACTGCTCTTTGGATATAACTAATATCTCTGTGTCATGGAGAATTTCTGGAAAACACACTTGTCCTGCTGAAAGGGGAGCTCTGGTGGAACTTTTCCTAATGTTAACCCAAGGACCAACACTTCAAAGCCATCATCTCCCATAAAGACTCCATGTTGACTTATTCTACTCAAAGCAACCCTTTTCTCTTACAGCCATGTTGCTGTAATTTTGCCTGGCTTCTCATAGGGAACTAGAGGGTTATATTTAAAGGGTAGATCCATGAGATAGAGTAGAAGACAATTTATTTTGGGCTGGACTATTCCCAGACATATTCAGGCAGGTTACACCCCAACTGTTCCTGCAGGCTCTTGGCCCTGTCTCTCTAGGAAATTGTTAGATAACCATGGTTTTTGTCTAGCATAACACCTTATGGCCCATGTGGTGGGCCATAAGGTGTTATGCTAAATTATTTGGACAGGGCTCTAGTCCACAGTTCAACTCACCTGTAATCTTTTAACAGGTACAGTTTTCATGGACTCCGCCCCTACTCCAGATGCTGGAACTCCAAATCCCATCAGTACCAAGAAGAAGCACACCGGTGAGGGCGGAGCTGAGCAGCCAGGTTGGGATAAAACCAAACATGTGGGTTCTGGGTGGGGACCTGGTGGTTCGCAGCTGATCGTTTTGGCTCTCAATCGGTTTTCAGCGTGCAGGTGGAGTCCAAGTCAGCAGAACTGGTAGGACATCCTAGTTAACCTGTGTTTCTCTCCCTCTTTCCCTGGGTTATTCCTTTACCTTTCTCCTTATAAATAAATCCATTATTTAACCTTTTGAGTGTGTCCATAATACGATTGAATCGTAAGCGCACGGGTGAAGACCCACAGACAGGCAATCCAATTCACAATGGGGTACCCTGTAACAATCTGAGCTGCATTTTGAAGTCGACCAGTGAAAACACAGAATTCTAAGAAAAGGAAAAGGCCTGTGGACAGTAACAGAATTTAAGAGGGTTTGATGATGGGGAGCTAGAATAAACCTCAAAGGCTTGAGTTCAAATGTGTGCTGTCATGTTAAAGACCATTAATTTTATTCTACAGATGAGGGGAAAGCCTTTGCAAGACTGAAAATAAGAAAGTGATGTAGTTAGAAAGTAATGTTGTTTGGGGAGGTATCATGCTCCCTGCCCCCACTTCTGTGCAGCCGGCTTGGATTAACTACTAGGAACTAAGGGTGGATCTGAGAGCTCAGGTGAATCTATATAATATGAAAGGCAGGTGTGGTAAAGGGCCCGACCTGCACTCTGCTTCTGCTGGGCAGGAGACATGGAAGGACACACATGGTGGAGAAACATGTAGAGGCACTTGGAAGAGACAAGCTGGTGTGAAACACATGGGAAGGCTGACAATGGCAGCTGTTATCTTGACCTGATATCTCCTTTAGTCCCAGTATTTTTGTTTCTCTGTCAGAAGGTGCTTTTGACTTGTGGCAAGCTTTGAGCCTGAGTCGACCCATTTTGGGCCAACTCTGTTTGGCTGGGATTTTCCCATGAGGGAATGGGTCATCAGGACTGCTTTATTGGGAAACTACTAGTAATAGCCCTTCTTCTCTTCCCTCTCTATGCACACTAATTGTATTAAAGTTCAGTCATACTAACTTTATGTGGGTTCCTATGAGCTGGCCACTCATGGGTAACTGGGCCCTATTTGCTATCCACAAATCACAGCAGAACATTCCTTGACTATACCTATAGAGTACCTAGACTTACCTATAGAGTATAGCTTGTCATGAGGCAGGCCTGGGGACATCTAGGCTGCTGTTAACCTGATTACGTGACTGTCTCCATGGCAACCTTGGCATAACTCTGCCAGAGATAACATCACATACATGATCTTGATGTCCCCTTCCCTCTCCCTTGTAAAACTGTTTTCCATTCCTATCCTACCTTCTGGAAACTATTCCTCATACTACTGTCACATGAGCAGCTCTTACTCTCCTGTATGATTTTAGTAAATACCACAAGAATTTCTGCTCACGCAGCAGAGTCTTTCTTACCTTGCAAACCTGCCCCACGACTGTGGTATCCCTCATCATATTCTTGCCGCAAAGTAGCATGAAGCGTCTGTCACAACAATAATGTGCTTCCTTTGTCTTTATGCAGCAAATGTCAGGGTCCCATTTTATAGTGTGCAAGTTTGGGGGTCCCTGGTTACTCCTCAGCCTCACACTAACAATGCATCTTAACTCGAAAGACCATTATTGAAATATTACTTCCAATTTCAAGAATGAAAAGGAAGTAAAGAGAAAAAGACAGTCAAGCAGATGAACATTTTCACTAAATTTCTAGTTTTTTTGTCATAATTTCAAATGTTTATTATATTTTACTTGATCAACAAAGGAAATTTTCAGTTATGATGAGCAGGAAACGCCAAAAATGAAAGGTGAATTTTTTTTTCACATTGGTGTCTTTAGAACTACTGTAGGCCAAGATCTTTAGCACTGGGTAGGACCTCCACGTTTAGTAGATTTCCCTTTGGTTCCCTTCCATATGTGGCCAGTCCGCTGCCATATCATCTATGAAAGAAAAAAAGAAAGAGTCTCGTTCCCTACCTACTATGTAGCGTTAGCAGGACTGAGAAATGGGAGTTGGGATCTTTAGAGGCAACCCAGAGGCCTCTATTTCTTTCCATTCTTCTTGACAACAGATGGGGAAAAAAGGCAAACCCTCACCTCCTGTGGTCAGTACTGATACTCAACTGGGAACCTCATTCTCAGTAGCTACAGATTTTCCTAATCATTCATCTTAACTTAACTTGACACTGGGTTCTATTGCCTTTCATAAGAAAGGCCTGGGGAGGCTGTAAACCTATGTGGTTGGGGAAAGAATGTATTGCACTAAACAGGGAAGGAGAGAAGCTACAGATTTCCAATTTTCGCAGCTTGTCTGCTCTAGGAGACTGTGCTGCAATATGCTCTTGAAATCATTTGGGTGGGCCTTATTTCTGAGGAAATAAGAGGCCCCAGAACCTCCCAAGTGAGTGAAAGAATGATTTCCAGATCGTCAAGTGGAGCGGCCTCCTGGCTCCATGAGCGGGATGTGCTTGGCAGCCTCTCCATGTGGCTGGCCGGTATCCTGAGGTTAGCAAAGCAGAAGGCAAATCTTTGGGGAGCTAAAAGACATTTGCACGTGCCAGCATTTTTGACAAATGCTCAGTTAATTGTTTTCTATGATTCTTCTCCTGAGACACAAATTGCGTACGCCAGGCACCAAGAACTATTCCCTCCTACCATCCCAGACTCCAGGGGAAACTTCATAATTACACACATTTGGGCCAAGCGTCTACCCCACAGGAAATGGACAGATCAGCCCCTGAGGGTGAAAAAACCACTCAGGGCATGGGAAAGCAGAGTGATCTCCTGAATGAGAAAGACAAAGTCACAAGTCAAGTCACAGAGTTTCTATACCAATATGAGACACTCAGAATTTGTTCTAAAGATACCAAGGAAATGATGGTCAGAAAAGGGTTAGGTAAATTAAAGAGAAATTTGGATCATTTTGTAACTAGTAAATAATTTAGCATTTGGAAACCTCAACATTCCAGGATAGAATTCAATTTGGGATTAGTTACTGGAAATCGTGGCATACACAGTGAGTTCCAAAACAAATTAAGCTTATGTAGCGGTGGAACTGAGATCTCAATAGTAAAATGCTTAACCTTTATGACTTCTCCAGATTGAGTCTTAATAAAATTTTACCTCTTTTAAAATTTTTTTTTGCATATAGTTTCCTCTAGTTATGTTTTACTCTTGCCATTTTCAAATATTTAGAGTTGTGCACTGTTCAGGATGCCCACATACTCTGCTCATTCAAGTGGAAAAGTCTTAAAGATATACCCCCTGCGAATGAATATTAACTGGATCAGAATATTGCCGATAACACACCAGTGTTGCTTATTGAGCAATAAACTGGAGTAGTGAAAAGAGACTGAATGTTACTATTCATCCTACTCTAGTGATTCTAAGGAAGATAACACACTTTAGATTTATTTTTGTCAAAGGTTTTGAATCAAGATATTTATGCATTAGATGTAAAATTTCATCTGTATGTGATTAATGTTCTTGCACCCCTAAATATTTTATGAGCAATGACAATAACATGCTACATCAACATCAAAACAAAATATGCAATCTAAGTAAGTTTCAATAAAAACACTAAGCTGTCAAGTTACTGATTCAATGATTTATTCTCTTCAAACCCTAAACATTCAAAGAAATTAGAAACTTGCTTGAAAAAGAACTTGAATTTAAATGGCATTTAAATCATAAAGGTGACAGAGCAAAGTAGCTGGGTAATGGACTGTAAATGTTTAGGGAGCTCTATAAATAAACTTCAACAAAGTATTAATTGAGAGAACAAAAATTCAAAAAAAGGAAGTATATAGGAACAACAAACAAACAAAAAACTGTCAACAAGAAATATGTAAGTCAGGTATAAATTAGTGAATTTAGAGATAAAATTTTTACCAAGACTCTTAATATAAAAAGCTGGATTCAAATGAAATAAAGACAATGAAAAGATGCTGAGAGAAAGGGAGTATGCATCGATGTTTTTCTCTTATAATAAAAAAAATAAGACACTATCCGATATTTTTCTTTTTCCTTCTGACTTACTTCACTGAGTGTAATCCTTTCTCACTTAAAGGAGAAATATAGGAAACCAAAAATGGGATAAGGGGAAAAAATAGTAACAACTGGAAAAAACAATACAACAAAACTAAAGAAAAATATACAACTATAAATCAGAGACATTCTGCAGGGGAGGGGAAGAGAGAGGGGTCAAAACAAAGGCAGGAAGAGCAGAGAGACTAAGGTGATGGTGCACAGGTTAATCGGTGGTAGAAATTCAGGGGACTACACCTGATGTAAAATATATACAAATAAAGAAGTTAAATAGTAAAAAATAAATAATGAAAATAAATAACAAAAAGCAAAAAATAAAAGATAAAGAACTTATCTTGAATAATCACATTGCCTTCTAGAAGAGAAAGCTGTTTTTTTTGGTTTTGTTTGTTGTTTTTTTTGTTTTTGTTTTTGTTTTAGAACCAGGAGACAGCTGAGCCTGTCTGAGATGGTGGCCAGAATGGTTTCTTGGATACAAAGCTATTTGCATACAGTGTACTATATTCTAAGAAGCAGGAGAAAAACAATCTGGTATGCTTTGTTTGAAAAAAAAAGTCCTCAATGAAGACTTTTTCAGACATGTGTCATGAGCTTTTTGTTGCTGAACTCTTCCTTATTAATAAACTAAGTTGCTCTTCCTCTCATTCTTTTGGCCACAGGACAGACAAAATTCACCAAAGTCTTTACCACAGACATTCTCAGATGGTGCTAATAAAAAGAAAAAACCCAAACCAGAATTGGTGGTCCACATTGAGAGAGTTGCTAAATATCATCACACAGCAATAATTATCCTGCAGCATGCTTGGTGGCTCCACATTCTGAAATGCAAATGTCAAGCGCACACAGTCTCAACAATGTTGCTAATGGAAGTTCATGTTTTTTGTTGGGTGGTCTTCTGTTCTGCCTGGTGGTCTTGTTTCTGCCTGCTATGACAGCACTAATGGTTTCATGTAGTCCCCAGTCCTACACAGTATTCTCTTGTCTCTCTTAAGCAATGCACGACAAGTCACAAAAGACAGACTACCCAAAAATGACACTGCAAGTATTCCAGACATTTTCTCTCTTGGTGGTGACAGTTCCGAATCAAGTTGGCTCAGTGTATAAGTCAAAGCATCTTTCTAAGTGGCAGCTCAAAATGCAGCCTTAGATCTGGAAAATCAAACTGAGCTCTCCTTGCCTCTTCTATCATTGCTTGTAATAAATATTCAACTGTGGGACCGCAGTTGGCAGCTTATGATAGATGATGCAGAAAAGAATCCAACTCTTCCCCAGATGCAAGAACTCATCTTTTGCTTAGCAAGATTTCACTACCTTTTAATAGCATAGGCAGATAATTTTATAGACTTTCTTGTCACACTCATTCAGGATTTATTTCCCAAGATCCCACAAAGAGTAGCAAGGAAAACCTCATAGGATGCCAATATAATCTCCATTCAGAGGGTCACAGTGTCACATAACTCAAAATTAATCCAGGCAGCGATCCCAGTTTTAACTCTAAAGAGGGTATCAGTACATTCTTCAAGATAAGCTGATCTGTGATTCCATATTTTAGGACTATCAGACCAAAAATTTATCTCAAATAGAATTCGGGGTTTATCAATTGAATTGGATCAGAGAATTCAGTCCTCGTCCCCATAAATCACCCATCCCAAAGTAATATCCCTATAAAGTGCTATAGTACTCTTAATGACATTTTACTATGTTTGGCTTTGTAAATGTGGTTAAAATTTTCAGTCAATATTTTGTTGAACAAACACAAATTGAGTCCTTTCTAAACCTCTTAAAACCTTGGAAAAACTCCCAAAGTGGATAATAATTGAGCTGGACCTTCTAGGTATTTCCTTACTATCTTGAAGAAATGCATGGAATAAAACCTGCCGTGCTATAATAATTTTTATTCTTTGTTTTCTTTGATTTTAAGTTCCTTGGATACCAGACATGTTCATTTTCAGATGACCAGGACTAACATTGAGCCTGATGTATAACTAAGGGTTGATATAGTTTAAACTCAGCCTGCTGGATTAGAGAAAGTGATTACAAAGATGAGTCAGTCCATTCAAAGTCTTTCTAATTCAGAAATAGCTGGATACAGAGCAAATAGACAATAAATGCTAGTTAGTTAGCACTTCTTTCAGTAGAAAGGCAAGGTTACTAAAATAAACGTATGTTAAAGTTCAATTGTCATTTTTTCCCACTTTCTGGTGACTGGAAACCTTTCCTCCTCTCACTCAGGATTTCACATGCTTAAGAACAGGAAGGGATCAAATAATAGGAACATTTTACCACATAAATCATAATATATAAGGTCAAAACTTGGACACAGTTTCTTACGCAAGGGAAGAATATTTGAAAACAAACCATCTTGGTTTCATTTATATGTGGAAAATAGAGAAACAAAACAAAAAGTCAGATGATAACAAACCCTAGAACACTGACTGTATTGAAACTATGAGAAGGGGAGGAGGAATACAAAATGGGGAAGGAGGATGTGTATAGTAGTTTCTAATGGAGGACGATGGGTGTTTCAGTGGTGGACATAGTACAAAGACATGAATCTGAGGAGGTGTGAGCTTATGCCTCTGAAACACATACAATATTGAAAACCAATATTGTTAAGGGGAAGGATGTCCTAAAGGAACTCTTCAGAGTCTTGTGGACTCCACCCCTTCTCCGGCTTTCTGGACTCTACCCCCTACTCCAGTGATTGAAAACTACAACTCCCAGCAGTACCAGGGAGAGAACTGCAAGGACCCAAGGGTGGAGCTAAGCAGGCATTTGGGACTTTGGGGGATAAATAGGGCGCCATTTGGGCTCTCGCTTGCTAACTCGCTTACCTCGCTCGGGAAATGGCTCTCCGGACTGCGTGACTGGGGCTTTTAGTTAGTTTGCTACCAGAGTGCCAAATTGGCCCAGCCGGTAAGATATTCCAGTTGTTTCCTTTTCTTTTTCCCTTTTGTAAATCAACCCACTTTGACCCTTTTGTGTGTGCCTGCAGTATAACTGAATTTTAAGCGTGGGTGAGGCCCCACAGACAGGCAGCCCTGTTCCCACTGGGGTACCCTGTAACAATATTACCTCATTTTTTTTTGAAAGATTTATTTATGCATACAGAACTGGGGTACAGGCCAGAGGTGCAGGGGTGGTGAGAGGATTCACCAGAGACAGAGTGGGGAGCAGAACAGGCCAACTGATGAAGTACATTGCTGAGGGAAGCAGTGGGCAGGTCAGGAGAGGATCACCTCCAGGGTGCCATGTGGATCACCTTCATGGTGGGGATGGAACTCATGCTGAAGTGGCATTTGCTTCTGAGTGCTGTGCTTTAACCAGCTGCACCATCAGGAAGGGCCCAGTATTGCCTCAATTTTTAAAAGAAATAGGATCATCTTCTGGTCATCTAAGAAGTTGAATTTTAATGTACTTTTTTTTCCAAAAATATGAGAACACATCCATTCTTTACAAATTTCCAGCTTCATAATTGTGTGAGAAAGTCTGAAATATGAAAGCATGTAGAAATTGCAGAGTATACATATAAGGAAATAATGATTTAAGATCTTCATTTGTAAGTAGCTAGTAGCTCAAGCCAAGGACTGTTGCAAGTGGTGTTCTTCCCTGGGAAGGTTGCTGGTGAAGACAAATATTCTCAGGGAAAGTGCTAAAAGGTATCAAATTTTGAGGAGGGGCTTACTGGGAGAAGAAAGCAGAAGAGGCAGAGGGACAAGAGAGACAAAGAAGGTTGTTGTTTGTCAGGTCTTGAGGATTCAAAGTTTGCATTCCAGGTTTGAGTTGCTTCAGCATTTTGGGGCCAATGGATTTCAGCCCGGAATTGTGCTGAATTGGAGATGGCCATGGTGAACTACCGAAGGTGGAGGCCTTCAGAAACCAACTCTGGAAAGGAAATAGACGAGTGACTGAAACAGTTCCTGGTTTTGCTGTGATTACAGCCTGGCTTAGTTGTGTGAGTGAGGTCTCTTGTATGGTTATTTGGTCACTGTGGCTGCTGTCCAGAGTGTCCCTTGTCTGATACTGTCCTGAAGTGTCCTGCAGCTCTAGGAATGTCTCCTGTCAATGTCTGCTGTTGTCTTTATGAGTTGGAAACTGGCAGTCTGGCTGCCATGTGCCCCAGGTCAGCAGAGGCAGAAGGGCACAATTTTAGATACATGGTCTATTGTTTGGGAGAGGAGCTGCACACCCTCAGTGGCAGGAAGATGCCATCATAATGGTCTTTGTGCAGGATCATACTGACACTATTTTGGGTAAAATAAATGGCCATTATTGGCCTCAGTAACTCTTGTTTACCCCATTTGTTAAATAAATCCCTTTGTTGTTCTTTTCTAAGCCTAAGCAGTCTTGCAATTGTGCATGTGGGTGAAGTATTTGGTAAAGTATTTGGGCAGTGGGGCCTTGGCCAGTTTAAGGTCCCCTGTCAGCAAGTTTCACACTCACTTATGTACACTCTTTATTGTATAACTTAAGGCAAGAGATATAATGTGAACTCAAGCCAAGATATGCCAGGAAGGAAATAAAGCAAATGGCAAAAGAATAAGATGTCATAAGAGACATTCAAGATATCACTAGAAAGTTAACATCTAATTGAGAAACTAGATACTTATTCAATACCCACTCATCAGATACAGTCCTATGGGTCTCTGAGTTACCAGGCATAGGATTAAGAACTGTGCAGGGCATCAGGATAAATAAAATCCAGCCTGGTGAAGGATTGTTCAGTCTAGAGATGGTGCAGGTAGTAGGGACAGGCAGAGAAATAAAAGAACTACAGGAATGAAAATAATACAAAAGGAAGTGATTGTTGCTGGAAGGGATATACAGAAGCTGTGGGCATTTAGTAAAAGGAACTATCACTTTATTGAAGAATGAATGCTTCAGGGTAATTTTATAAAGGAAATGATATTGAAGTTCAGTGTGAGGAAAATTCAAGATGTAGACAAGAGAAAAAGACACTCAAAGTTCAATTAATAATATGAATACATGGAAGGAAACAGCACATTGACTAGGTTTTTATAACAAGCATCAAGTGTTCCATTTTCTTCTAAGGTTCTTTGGAGCTACTCAAGTTACGAGTTCAGAGCTGTAATTTTAGAAACTTAATCTAAAAACATGAACAGTAGTTAGGTGAAGAAAACTGGCATTGGGCGTTATACTGGATGCCATTATAAAGCCTAGGATAAAGCTTAATAAACATCTTCAAGACTGAGGTGACTGAAAGATTGTGATACTATTAAATGTGACCAATACTGCTGCCTGTTTTACTCATGGGACAAAATGAGTCATCCAACACTTGAATGGGAGGTTAGTATAAATTGGAACTAAGTTAGGGAATTAAGTATCAGGTGTGAACACAAAGACAGTATCAAGATGATCAATGGCTTTCATCGGTAAGTCACAGATTGTGTCTCATGACAAAAAGAGGAGTACGTGAAAAGAAAAAAATGTCAAAAAATATGAAGCAGATTCAGGAATGAGGTCCCATCCAAGATAATTACAGTGATAAGAGACTTTGGGAAGATGTGGTCTTATAATTAAGGTGATTTTCTTAGATAATTCTAAACTTTTCTTAGATAGTTCTACCTTCAACATTGGCTTTCTAGGTCTTAAAAAGCCCATGGATGGTATTTTTTGATCAATCCAGTTATTGACATAGTAATAGGATCCAATCATAGGATCTCCTCCTGACTATGGTGCCTTGGTGGAAGGTGTGGTGTGAAGAGGTGTGACTCTTTATCTGTGAATCAATGTTGTAAGCTATCTTCAATAATAATAATAATAATAAGGATATCTTCCTGACAATATGGCAAACTCAGCTTGAAAGGCTTTCTCCTTTAAGAGAAAGGAACCCTCTTATATTGCTAGTGGAAATGTAAAGCGGTCCAGACACTATGGAAAGCTGTGTGGTACCTTCCAAACCACTAAAAATGGATCTTCCATATGATCCAATAATTACATTCCTAGGAATCTACCCAAAGAACACAAAGACACTAATTCAAAATGAAATCTGCATGTCTATGTTTATTGCAACACTATTTATAATAGACAAGATAAGGAACGAAAATCTGTCCCAAAACAGATGAATGGATCAAAAAGTTGTGGTATATAAACAATAGATTACTATTCAGCAGTCAAAAAAACCAAACTTGTGCCATTTGTGGTAATATGAATGGAGCTGGAAGGGATTGTGCTCAGTATAATTAGTTAGAAAGAAAAAGATAAATATTGGATGGCTTCACTTATATGTGGACTATAGAAAAACAAGAAAAGGTCAAGAAAAAGAAAAAAACTTGCAAGGTGACCATAGATCTGAGACATACAGCAAAGGAATGGGAGGACGAGAGATTAAAACAGGAGAGAGAAAAAACATAAGGGAATATGATGATGGTTCATAGGTGATATAGTGGTAGGAGAACTATGGCACTGTACTTTGGAGAAGAAAACAATTACTGTATAAAATGAACAGTGCTGTAAGAAATAAATAAGTAAGTTTAGAAAATAAGAAAAGAATTTCTCCTTAAGAGGCGCTTTCTCTTAAATCACTCATTTATTCACTCAATATGTATTTATTTAATAACTGTTCTTTGTCAGGACTTAGTCTAAGGATTGAGATATCTCTGTGAATATATTTTAAAAATCACTACCTTCCTGGAGCAGACATGATAGTAGCTGAAAATACTAAATCTAATAATCTAGCAAATTATGTAGTTTCTTAGAAGGTGATGATATCTATTGAATGGATAAAAATATTAAATAGATTTTAAAAGTAGTGTTTCAAGGGGTTCACAAGGGTGGAGTTGCTTTTGAGGTAATTTATAATCTTGAAAAAGTGGTCATGGCAGGCCTGATTGAAACGATGTAATTTGAGAAAAACCTTGAGGGAGAGGAACAAGTTATCCATGTGGGTATCTGGGAGAAGAATTCCCCAGATAAAATCACTAGCCCAAAGGTCTTGAGGCAGGAATGTTCTTGTATTCTAGGGGGAAAAAATGAGATGAATGTGGCTGGAGCAGCAAGTGAGGGGGTTGAATACTAAAAGGGGACATCAAAGATACAAATGAAGGCAGATAATAAAGGGTCTTTAAAGATAATACTTTGGCTTTTTCAGTAATATTTGGAGCCATTTGAGGATTCTAAGTTTAGGATTTATATGAACTGACTTGCATCTTAAAAGCACCATTCTGGCTGCTGTGCTGAGAAAAGACTTTAGGGAGTCATTTTGGAGGAATCACAATCACCCAAGTGAAGGAAGATCATGTCTTGGCTCAGATTAGTAGTAATAGAGTTAGTGAGAAGTGGTCCGATTCTAAATGCATTTTGATAGTAGAGCCAAAAGGATTTCATGGTGAATAAAATATGAAATGAGAAACAAGAAGAGTCAAGGATGACTCAATATTGTTGATCAGAGCAACTAGCTAGATAAAGCTGCCAAAAATTGATGTGGAGAAGATAACAGATGGGGCAGGTTTGGAGAGAGTGATTAGGAACTCAATTTCATGGATACCATGTACATATGGAAATGATACATAGGATTTTGAAATTCTAGGGGCAAGGCTAGATATATGAACTTGAGAGTCTAGTATTTAAAATTATGAAACTGGATAAGTTCACTGTGGATAGAGAGGAGAGCCTGGGTTTTCACTCACTTGTTCTGAAAGAAGAGAAAGCACCTGCAAAAAGATTAAATAGCATAACTGGAAAGACAGGTAGGGGATAAATAAAGTGGGTCAATTAGTTGTATCAGAGGTTGTTGTTCATCAAGTAAAACTGAGAATGACCTTTGGCTTTACCATCAAAGGTTCATAGAGACCTTGACCAGAGTAGATATTATGGGCTGGTAAATGCCAGGGCAGGGGGAAAGGGAATGAATAAAGCAAGATTAAAAGAGAATGGGAGGGGAAATTCTGGAGACAAGAAATATAAACAATTTTTTGACATTAGGTGATAGTAAAGAGAAATGGCCTAAAAAGAAAGTTTAAGGTATTTTGTTGATTTGTGTTACAGACTGAATTATATTCAACCATCTCCACCAATATTCATATCTTGAAACCCCAACATATGAATGAGGTAGTATCTTTATAGAGATGAAGTTAAATTGTGGCTGTTACCACTGTATTTATTTCTGCTGTATTCACAATTGGAAAGACATGGAAACATCCCAAATGCCCAAAAATTGATGACTGGATTAAAAAGATATGGTACATATACATAATAGGATATTAATCAGCAGCCAAGAAAAAGA
>NW_004567125.1:16004617-16022312 GCF_000260355.1 Condylura cristata | reverse complement strand
CTGCTAGAGTGGGCTCTAATCTAATCAGACTGATGTCCATATCAGTGGAGAGTAGGGCATGCAGAGAAACACCAGGACTGTGTACATAACAGAGGAAAGGCTATGATAGCAACAAAGCAGCCATCTGCAAGCCAAGGAGAGAGTTCTCAGGAGAAATGAATCCTGTCAACTCCTTGATCTTGAACTTCTACTTTGCAGAACTCTGAGTCAATGTATTTCTGTTGTTCAAGCAACCCAGTCTGCTGTAATTTATTATGGTAGCACTAAAAAACTAATGTTTGTTTTTGTTTGAGGCTTTTAAAAGTTTCATTTGGGACTGGGAGTTTTTGAGATGGAAGTATAATGTCATATTTGTGTATTTTTAGGAAATTTCCAGAGGGGAAATTATAATCCAAAGGACACAGGAGAGAAAGAATGGAAAGACATTTGTTGAGTAGGTGGAAGTGAACAGGATGTGGTCTTTGTTATTCAGCTCTCAGAATTCCTCTTAATGTTAAGTCTCAGGTAAGAACCCTAAAATAAATCTCATCTGATTTCTTGGTAATTATAGAATCAGTAAACCTAATAAGGGGAAGGAGGAGACTACCAAATCTAAAGGTCTAGAAAAATTGTGAATCCATTAAAAGGCAGATCAGAATAGAGCAATAGGGAAATAGAATCTAGGAGAATTAAGGAAAAGGAAGCAAGATAAAATTAACTTTGTCAATGAGAAGTCTGAATTTGGTTAAGATAAGTAGGTGGAGGTATTCTTGTGGGTGTTGAAATTGTTGAGAAATATTTAACAAAACCCAATGAAAGAGTTGGTATAATTCTCCAAGTGAATCTTCCCTAAAAGGTTATATTTTCCTTAAACAGTGTTGCCTACTATGAAGAGTTTCTGCCAGCCTATAATACCCCTTATTTCTAAAGTCATGAAATAGCAAAATAAAGTCACTTAAGTGCAAAAGTGACTTGCTAAAGGGAAGTTGATTAGGAATACGTTCCATACCCATAGAGAGAAAGATTATCTAGTCTTGGCATCTTCCAGGTGTTTAATTATGGTCCTAGGATAGGATGCAAGGTAAAACAATACTAGGATTATAGAACTAGAGTAAAGAAAAATTTTATCAAGTCTTCTTGGAAAGTATGAAACCTACAAAGACTAGCCCCATTTTGCAATATTGGGAGAATCTTGGCATAATGAAGCTAAGAGATTGAATTCATAATAAATGTATTTTGAATTGGTCCAGCATGTCACAATGAGTCAGTACCAAAATAAGGACTGGAACCCAGGACTACTGGCTTCCAGCCAAGGCTCTACCCACATAACTGTATTTCCTGTATTCTTAGTTTTGATCTTGAGTTAATTCTCAATCGCTCTCTGTCTCTCGCTCTCTAGCTCTCTCTCCCTCCTTTTCTCTCTCACATACCATAGATGACCCTTGAACATGTCTTCCATAAATCACTCCATAAAGGAGCCCCTTTGTTGTTCTCCTCTTGAGGTACCCAAGGAAGTCTGTGGCAGAGAACCAGGGCTCAACATTAAGGGAGATAATTGAAGGTCATTCAGCTGAAAATAATTCATATTTATCCGTGGCTTCCTTTACCAGCACATCTGGTTTCCGTTAGTCAGCATGCTGTCCTCTGGTCCTGACTGTGGTGGCCTACGATAACCACATTTTTGCTGAAAAAGAAAAGAGTGCTTTCCTTACATCTGTTCTCGAGATGTTTTTAAACTCTTTCACGTACAAAGCAATGCTCTGCATTTAGATGAACAAAGACTGTGCTTTGTGGTGTTGGGTTCAGTGGCTGAGCCTGGTCCTGAACATCTTCTCTATTGCTTTCTCTTCCTGTCAAGATCAATCATGGAATTAAAGTCTCAGGAAGACAGGTCAACATGTTCATCATACCAGTTGTGTCAGAACTTTACAGATGGAACCAGATTTACTTTATTTGTGAAGAAATTTTCTGTTCTTATCTCTGTGGATGGACATATATTGTCACTCACTAAGTTACCAATCCTACCGACAGTAGACACTCATTTTTATTTTACTTTTATCATTTTGTTTCGCCAGTAGGAGTTCATACCTATATTGAAGCCACAATCACTTTCATGCTGCTCTTAATGATCCTTTAGCATTGCCTTCTCGTTATTTTTTGGGAAACTATCAGTTTGTGGAAATGACAAAACATGAGTGAGAAAATGAGAAATAAACATTTTTCACCACAGGTGAATGACAGAAAACCCAATCTGGACAAATATTAGAAAAAGGACCTGAGAAGTATAATAGGTGAATTTTGACTTTATCTTAAAAAGAGTAATATTGTTGTCATCAATATGAATAGCTAAAATTTATCAGTGCTTTCTATGAATGATGCTTCATGCTGTATGTCTACTATCCTTTTTGATGCTCAGCAAAAATTCTATGCGGTAAAGAGTACTTTTATACCCATTTTATATAAAAATAAATTGAGTCTTCTGAAGCGGTTTTTATGAGATTCCAGCATTACACAGATGACCCATTCAAAAAACAACTGGAGAAAGTTTCAATAAAATAACTTTGTCAAAGTGGAGGCACAAGGAAATGGTCATGACTAATACCGTACTCTGATGCCATTGGTTTCCCTAAACCTGAGAAACGAGCAATTATTGTAAGTTAGAAACAGAGCTCATTAAGGTGGACCCACTGATATTATCCCTCCTGGGTAAGATCATGGGGAATCATGGGGAAGTAAATACTCCACCCTCATTCTCTTCCCATTTTCCAACTTCCTCTTAAAGCTCTTTATTAGCTTAAAAAAAAAAAAAAAAAAAAAAACAGGGTAGCCTATGGGAAAATTCAAAGAGGTCAAACTTCTGGGAGAGAGGAGAGAAAGATGAACAGGGTGGAGAATAGATTTCTAAGGTCACAGTGACAGAGCTTATCACTAAGTGATTCAGAGTTACTAAACAATGAAGCAAGGTTTCCAACCCACAGTTTTCTGATTTCAGAGCCCACCACAGATTGTCTACTGCTAATGGCTTTGAACTGGCAAAGCTGTTGCCATGATAGAGGTGAGAGGGCAGGCTACTCCAGAAAACAGGAACTACAAAGAGAGGGGAAAAGCCAGGAACATGACAGTAATGACACTTGTTAGATGTGTAACCTCTGGCAAACTCCTCTGAGTATGATGCCCATCACACAAATATGCCTCTTGTCTTCCAGTGCAAGTTATGTCATCGGTATCACTCAATATAATTGCTTTGACCCAACATGGAATAAAAACCAAGGTTATGCCCAGAGTGAAACAGGTTGTGCAGAATTTCTACATCATGGGCAGCTGACTCATTAACTTGGGTCAGAAAAAATGTGGCCATGATATTGTGTTACTTGTTCTTATTGTTTTAACCTCGTATAATAGATATCCATTCATTTCACCATAGCTGCTTCAAGAATTTTGCGTCTATGGCATAAGAAAAGTTCAGAGAGGTGACCTGAATTTCAAAAGCATTATTCACTCTATGAAAGGAGCACTTTAACATGAAATTGGAAGTAATAATAACATAGGGGATACTTCCACACTCTGACTGGGATTCCCCACACTGAACAGCTGACAAAGTGTCATAGGTAATAGAGTTTAGAAAAGCCAAGTGCCTTTGGGGTCCAAAAATGTGTTTCACAGCAGTTTACAAAAGATTTGTTTAGGAATTTTCTGTGCCAAAAGCAAAGATGAAAAATCAGACTGTGAATTGGATAGAAAGCTAAGAGAAAAAGAGCAGAATAGAAAAGGTGGACAGAACATTCTGGGAGATAAGTCCAGGGTTGTAACAGACTCTTTAGGTTCATTGACATAGTATATAAGAGTATCAGACTGAGTTAAAAATCAAGTTCCTAGAATAAAATATCAGAAGAAGGGTAGGAAGATAGTATCTAGTTTGTCTCTAAGAACCAGGAATAAAAAGAAAAGGATATAAGGCTCTTCCTGGTGGTGCAACGGGTTAAAGCACAGCATTATGAAGCTCTCCATAGCCAATGCAGCATGAGTTTGATTCCTGGCCAGGGAGCTGACCCACATGTCGTAGCAGACCTCCTCTGACCTGCTCACTGCTCCCCTCAGCAGTGTAATTCAGTAGATGTACCTGTTCTGCTCCCCATTCTGTCTCTGGTGAATCCTCTTACCCACCACACCTCTGGCCTATACCCCAGGTGTGTAAGCATAAATAAAAATAAATCTTAAAAAAATATATATATAGAAAGAATGGGAAGACATGGGACTTAAGAGATGAGTCTAGAAGATCAAATATCCAAGTAATTAAAATTTTGAGAAGAGCATAGGACAGAAAGAAGCAACACACTCAGAAAAATAAAACAAGAAATAGTTCCCTAAACTGCAGGACAAACTCAAAATGGGAGTTTCTACAGAACATGTAGTCATGTAAATATAAAGAAAACCACACTTAAGAAAACCATGGTATGGTGACCGGTAGGTGATTTAGTGGTGGGTTCACTACTGTCACAATAACTGATGGGGGTATACTAATGTAACTTTAATTACAAATGAATTTCTTAAAGTAAAATAAATAAGAAAAATTATGATCAAAAATTTAAATATAAAATATTAAAAGGAGCAGATCAGAAGAGCTTCAAGGAAGTGTGTGCCCTGGAGGCTTTGTTAGCTAAAACTGTGGTGGCGTCATTTTGCCCTATATGCATGTGCCAAACCCCTTGTACATCTTAAACTTACACATGGCTCTATGTCAAGTACAGGGAGCAAAAGCAGACTTCTTGTCAGTTAAACCAAATGCAGGAGGATAATCTTGTTAAGTTCAAAGGTCAATTTTTTAGTCTAGAAAATTTGTTCATGGTTTGGTATATAGATTTTGCAAAATCATTACCACATTAAATTTAGTTAACACCTCTATCCCCTCACTTAATTGCCTTCTCTCTGTGTGTGGTGATAACATTTAAGATCTACTCTCTTAATGCCTTTCAAGGACATATTACAGCACTATTAGTTACAGTTACCATGATGTACATTATTCCCAGAATTTTCTAATCCTATAGATGGGAGCTTGTATCTTTGTATTGGCATATTTTCATCCCCTCTCCTCTAAATCATACAGAGTGTTATTAACCAAGGTTACCTCAATTTAAACAAAAAAAAATTGGGCCTAAAATGATACTATTAATAGAAAGATAAAACATTAGAACAAGAAAGTTGGATTATGCAGTGGTGAGCTCATTTGAATCTAAAGTGAAAATGACCCCCCTGGTAGCTGCTATTTTACTCTCATCTCCTCTAGAGTGGCAGGTATCCTTTGGGGAAATGGGGAAGGGCATGACTGTATGATAGTGCTTGGCCTGTCATTGACTTGATGACTCAACATGGCTGGGCAGATATCGCCTGTTTGCCCTCTGTCTAGACAATTCTGCTAGTTTTCTCCAGGTCTCACAGCTCTCCCCACTTTTTAAGGCAAACACACAGACATGTTTAGAGACAGAAACAGCAACAGTTGTTCAATTTGATGGCACAAAAACAGTGACGAATAATTCAGTTGGACAGATAAGGGATGAAGTGGAGATGGGAAGGAAACTTCTAAGACTGGAAAAAAGAAGAGGGAAAGGGGTGATAATGGATTGTTGATCCCCTTTTCTGACTCTCCTATCCCTCCTAGTTAAGATATCAGTAGCAATATTATTTGTGTTTCTGACATCATTTGAGTCTTGGGCCCTAGATGGAAGTCTGGAAAAGATATTTAGAAGTTCTTCCTTTAGCACTCTCCATGTGCAGAGAGAAACCCATACACAGACACACTGGCACACCCACCAAGAAACCACATGTGCACCTAAGAACACATGGACAGGCAGACAATAAAAACGCCCAGTGGTAGCCAGAACCACGCCGGCCACAGATGCCTTCTGCTGTAGACAGCACATGTGCTTGCATCCTCACACCCACACAGACACAAAGACCCACACACAGATGCCGCAGCCACACCCACAGCCCTTACTTTACTCAGCTGTGACTGTTCTCCCACTTGCCCTATTTGAACACAAGGCTGGCTCTACTTAGAATTTCCCAAGTCCATCTTTGCTTGACTAGTCAAACATCTCTCTGTGCAGTCCCATGCAAATCGACCTCTGAATTGCTCAAAAAGCTAAGAATGGAAGAGAAATAAAGTGCCATTTACTAGACACCTGGGGGAACTGGGATTTGAAAAGTTAGAAAGAAAGGCTGCCAGTGCTTTCAACCACAGCCAGATAATTCAGTAGATGAATATTGGGTGACATGGAGATATTGTTGTTAATCTTCGTTTAAGATTTATTTATTTATGCATACAGAGCTGGGGTATAGGCCAGAGGTGAAGAGGCAGTGAGAGGTTTCACCAGAGACAGAGCAGGCAACAGAACAGGCAGATTGACAGTGTACATTGCTGAGGGGAGCAGTGGGTGAGACAAGAGAGGTCTGCTATGCCATGTGGGTCACCTCCAGGACCAAGGATAGAACTCATATTGAAGTGGCCACAGCTGGCTTCATAATCCCCACTTCAACCTGTTTTGCCACCAGGGAGGGCCTGTTGTTGTTCATTATTAAAGGCAGGACCAAGTGGAGAAGATAGGATTACATACTATGAAAAGAAAATGAACTTAGAGCCAAACAGACCTGGATCTTATTCTAGCAATGCCTGTTTTCCTTGGGCCAGCTATTTAATCTCTACTTATCAGTTTACTCAACAATAAAATCTAAATTTGAATATCCTTGGAGGATTAAGTATAATGATATATGTAAAGTAGCTACTATAGTGTTTAATTTTATAAACATGTGTTTCAATTTGTTGTTGAAGTTGTTCCCAAAATATCCTGTGAGCCCTCTAGGAAAAAGATAATGGCTTTTATTTTCAGTCTCTCCAAACCAAATTAAGAATGACTACATATCTAGTCTTTTCTCAGAGATAAGAGTGCTATTGATAAAGAATGTGTAGGAATAAATGAATAATGAATGATCAATTGAATGAATAGTGTAACTTCTTTATACCTTGTTCTTCTTAAGGATCATCAGTATCTAGTACTGATTCTGACAGTTCCAGTACTAGAAGTTTCTCAGTTTCATGAAAGAGGCATTTTGACTTGTGTAATTATGCATCATTTTCCTATTACTTCTAATAAAATGAGAGATATATTGAAGCTTTTATTAGAACAGAAATAATAAGTAACTCTACTGGGAACAACTAAATGTTCTCAGAAAGTAATTCAAAGCAGAAATTTCTTCATATGCAATCTAAGTCTTGAAGGATAAATAAGAGTTTATTGGACAACAAAGTTAGTATATGCATTCCAGAAGTAAGGCGCATGGGCAAACTGCAAAAACACAGAAGATGCTTACTTGAGACAAAATAAATAGGCTAAAGTGGCAACAATGTAAGGGTACCCAGCCAAGTCGTAAAAAGTAATGGCAGTTTTGGAGAAAAGCTTATGGAGAACCTTGTATAGGCAGTATCTCTGCATAAAAAGACATTATTTTTAATGTGAGGGTGACACAAGGAAATGTCATGGTCAGACTTGTATTTTAAAAATATGACTCTAACATAATCAGAATGGATTTGATCAGGAAGATCAAAGGAAGATTCCAAAGCCTGGAACATCAATCAATTTTGATTCTTGTCCTCTGTCATACACAGTAAGGCAATGGTATCCATAAGGCAGGGAATATAAATATATGCCAGGGCATATAAAGAGAAGATATCAGTAAAATTAATTTATGAAGCAGAATTGACCAGAAATAGAAAATTCATTTAACTTGTGGAGTGAGTGAGTAGAAAAAATTATGGATGGCTGAAAATACAGATATATTTGACCTGGCAAATGCTTCACAAACCAAAACAGAGAACTTCTCTAGCTATCTTCATATTGATCTACCTCCAGACTTAGTGGCTTATAATTACATAATCATTTTATTGTCATCTGTTACGGTTTTGGAGGCCGAGGTGGTACTCATTGCATCCCGTGCAGTCAGAGGGTCCCCAAGCTGAAGTCACCTCAAAGCCTTCCTCACTCATATCCAAGAGTTAATATTGGTTGTCAACTGTGATCTTACTTGGAGCTGTTGGCCAAAGCACCTACATGTGTCCTAGGCTTCCTCATGACATGGCTAACTGTGCTCCAATAACAAGTGCACCAAGAGAACCAAGTAGAAGTGAACAGAATTTTTATGGCCTACCAATAAGGTTACATAAAGTCACTTCTGCCACAAGTCACGTCATGATCAAGATAATCATGAATGTCCTCCCAGACTCAGGAGGAGAATACAGACTTCCAGCTCTGGATGGGAGGAACCACAATGTCACAATGAGATCTACTGTGGCAGTCATCTTAAGATAATACAATTTGCTATAAGAACATAGATGGAAGAGCAAATATGAGTCCTGTGTTAAAACTGTTGCATTTCAAATGCTATAGGACACTTAAATGAAGATAATAAATAGAAAACAATAAATTTAGTTTTGAAATTTAGGAGATTTGAGAATTGTCAGAATAGATGGACTGGACTTCACAAAAGCAGATGTTATGGTTATTTGGGAACAGGGTATTTGTTTCCTAAGACTGTCACAAAAAAAGTACCTCAAATTGGAGTTTTAAATAACAGAAATGTTTTGTCTCACTGGAATATTTTGTTCTGGATACTGGAAGTCTGAAATCAAGTTGTTGAATGCCCATGCTTCCCTTGAAAGCTTTATAGATATCTTTTTGTATTGTACACAATTGAGGGAAGAAGATGGAAGGGGAATGGAAGACAGAACCAGGAATCCAGGAACACTGCATTGTATGAGACACAGGAAGAGGAACCAATGAAAATAATTAAGAGGGAACAATCAGAAATCGTAAAACAAGGATTTGGGATAGAAGAAAGAAAAGCATGGTCAGAAAGTATTAAATTAACAAAAGAACTGATATACCCATTTGAATGAGGCCTGGGAGATTATTTAAAAAATTTATGACACTGAATTAATGAAGTGGTAGGGACGGAGCTAATTTATGAGGTACTAATAAGTTAAAGGAAGATGAAAAAATGCCAGCAAAATATTAGTCTAGATCACGAGGCTATAGAAATTTCACAGTAACTCCTCTAAGAAATTTGCCCCTAAACTAGCTTCAGAAATCTTTCTGTTAGCCACATTCCATATACAAAGCTAAAAGAAGCCTTGTAAGTGAGGAGAGAAAAAGAACATAATTGTGGGGAGAAAGCTGGGACTGTCATTTTAGGAACTTTCTTGTGGTTTCCCCATAACTGGAAAAGTTGCTTTCTGGCATGTTCTGTACCAACACAACTGCTTCCTGGAGAGCACCCAGCTCCCAAGAGTGGGAGCTGCAGATACAGAGAAGGACAGTGCAGAGAGAAATTAGTAATTAACTTAAGGAATAATATCAAAGGTTTAGAGAGTGGAGAGAGGATACAAATGCCAGGAGAAAAAGGATGTGGCCAGGACTAAGTTTAATTGTTTATTTCCTTGATGCCTAAGGAGCATCCAAGCAGAGAAGCAGTTCTGGGCAACTTCCCTTAAAACTGTTATTTCCGTCAGTGAGAGACAGGAAAGCAGACCTTTTGTTTTCCATCCTCCTCAAATACCCACTTCACTACCCAGGTCCAGGCTCCTTGACTTTTTTGCTCTTTCCTGAAACCTCTGCTCCTGTTCCACATTTTATTCTTACATTTTCTGCTCTTCCATGCTGTACTTCTCACTTTCGTTTTACTCTCACCCTTTTTCTCCACCTCATAGTTAACTTTATCAAGTCACTGACCCTCTCTCCCTTCTCAAAATGTAAGTCCAGCCATAAAACCAAGGTAGTAGTCTTCATCTTTCACTTCCTAAGTAAGAGGACTTAAAAAAAGAAAAAACTACATCTGTGTGATCTTCCCCAAAAGGTGGAGTAAGACATGCACACCGTTGAAATCCAGAACCTGAAATAGATATCTGCAAAATAGATAGAAATAGTAGAAGTAAGCTGAAATTTCAAAGACTGAATCTATTTAGGGGAATGATTCCTAATCAGTCACCAAAGGACAATGAATCTTCCACTCTTATAGCTAGTGAGAATTTTGGTTTAAGATTCTCTTCAAAGGTAGTTTTGTTCTAGTAGTTGTTTGAGTCCACAATAGTATTAACAACCCTCTTAACCTGTTTGCTTGCTGAGAATGATACAGTAAGTCCATTTATTCCAATACATGTGGGATAATAAGTGGGGAAATATCTTCAAATAACCAAATAAAGGAATGACCAGGAAAATCATTTTCTAAGTCAAGTTTTAAGAAATGTACCTAGTACGTTAACAAGTTACATAATTATGTTCATATGAAATCCTATGAATAATATAACTTGGCAACTAGCAAAGCATGGTGGACAAGAGAGAAGAACCTAGCACTAAATGGCATGGGTCCACATTTTAGCTTTCCTGGAACAAATTATTCAGTGTCTCCATCACTCATTATCCACAACCATTAAATGGAGAAGACAATAATAATGGTGACAACTTCATGAAGTTAGTCAGAAAGCTAAATGAGTTAATATATATAAGTATTCTAGAATAGTAACACAATGCAAATGTTACTTTTAACATTATATAGTCAAAACTGTTGACTAAGTATCAATAATTCATATAGCTTAGTAAATTTTATATAGTACATAATACAATGGCACAATTTCAATTGGAGTGTCAGTTTTATTTTAAGCTATTTTTCTCATAAACACTTAAAATTTTCTAAATCTAAAATGCTTTTTTAAATATAATTTTTTGCAAATGCTGTTTGTTCCTTACTCAAATATCCAAAAATATAAACAGAGTATATTTTGTTTTTACAAAAGGAAATAAAATGAGGTTAGCATTGAAAATGAAAAACAGATTTCTCTTTAGACTTGGCTTTCAAGAAATACACATGCTATTGTTTTCTGCAATAAAAATAGTATTTTGGGGGAGACTGCTATCTTGCACATCAGATTTAATTAACAAAATTTAAATCCAGATCCTGAGCCTCTATTATGTTCAAATTTTGACCTTAAATAAATGGATAATCAATCCCTGCTTTTACTTAAAATATACCCAGGTGAAATTAAACAAGCTAAGTAGTATGACTATCTCATTACTATCTACTGAAATATATACATTGTATACATATAATATATATATACACAACATTCTGCATCAGTTATGAGTGATTTCAGCAGATGAACAGTGGCTTAATTAAATATAGGATTGTTCTCACTTAACAAAATGGCAGGTAGATTCTTGTGGCTCAAAACTGGCCAAATTCCTCTCCAGGTTTTAGGATGGCAGCTGCATCACAATCCATCACTTCAACATTCATGTTTTCTGTGTAGAAGGTTGCATTACAAGGATACATCATTTGCTTTTTACTATGAAATAGTTATTGGTTAAGTTGCTTGTTCCCTCATTTATATAAATGAGGAAAGGGAAGCTCACTAAAATGAGTGCCTTGTAAGCGTCTTGACCAAGGTATGTGACTAGTAAATGACAAAGATCTATTTGAACTCAGTATGATTTCAAACTCATGCCCCATCTGCAATATCATATTACTCGTAATCTTACCATCTGTCCTTTGATCATTCCTCATTCTGTCTAGCCACACATATACCTTTGACTTCACAGTTTTGATTATAGACCTATCCCCAAAAAGTCTAAGTTATTTATAATTGTGACTTAGAAAATTGCACATTATGTTTATATATATCAAAATGTTGGTAATAGAATTGTGAGCTGGAAAAACAACTTTCTGATGTTTAAGTTTCCATTCTAATGAAGGAGAAAGGAGTAAAACACTTAAACAAGTAGAAATGATTTCAGTAGTGAGTTTTATATAGTAAATGAAACAAGATGTGTGATGAAGAACAGTCATCAAGCTACTTTTACTGAGATTCCTACTAGATTGCTAGAAGATAGCCTGGTCAAATTTGGGGAAACAAAAACTATAGGCAGTGGACATAAGCAGTGCAAACGCCCTGAGGCAAGCATGGTTTTTTTTAGGTGCATAAAGTTAGTATGTGATATTGAAGAATAATAAGTGAGAAAGATGTGATAAGAAATGAGATTTGACAAGATCTCTATTCAATTCAAAATGCAAATAGGAATTTGGACAAGTTTTAAATAAGCATGGGTAACAGGATCCAAGTTTTTCTTAAGTCACCATGGTAACTTTTAGAAAATATCTTGAGAGAGTGCAAGTGACAAAGAAAAGATTGTAGGAGGTGACTTGGCCAGAGTGGTGCTGGTAGAGATGGGGTAGAGAAGGGTGTTTCACTGTGGATAAATAAATGACACAACTTATGTTTGGGGAAATTCGTTTTCTCATTCATTAGATTTTATTTGGGATTTGCAACGCTATTCTGCTCTATCACACTTACATATGTGCTCCAAGTTTTTGTGGACATTATTTTCTCCTTAAATGCTTTTGTAATAAATGCTGACCAAAGTCAGTCAGATTAAATCTTGAATCAGTGATTTCATTCAATAGCCTCTGAATTCAGAGCTCCCTTCCTTCATTAAAAAAAAAATAAAAGCTAGTGTCATATCTTTTTATAGATACAGTCTGTCGGAGGTTTAGCTTTGCATAATTTGCCATAATGAATTATAATCCTCTTCATTTTTTTCTCCAAGTTCATGAAATTAGTCAGGATAATAGAAATAAGATTCTTCCAGAGACTATGTCCTGGGGTTAATCAGTGAGCTCTTAATTGGAATTATGAGTGGAATAAGTGAGGAGAAACACATGTTACTTTTGGAAGTCTCCATTGTAAATCCACAATGGTTGCATGCTCACTCTGGAGGAAAAAAAAAAATCTTAATCTAATTGCAACTGAGAATTATTTAGAATGAAATTTAGCTGACTCTGTTCTGTTCTGCCCTTTTGTTATCTAAGTCCTGAACAATTGTTGGCCATTATCTTCAGAATGTGCCTTATGTATCAAGTTTAAGCTTCTTAAATTACAATGAAAAGGTGATAAGTAGCACCAGAATGAATTCGTGTAAATAATTTTCATTAACTTGGGTATAGATGACTTTACCCTACAGTCAAAGAGGAAACCAGGGTCTGTTATCTGAGAAACTAAATAATAGAGAGAGGGAAACTGGATCACTAATGGCAAAAAATATCTCAAGCAGGAAATCTCCAGCTCATGGATCACTACAAGCATAAAGATCCTACCTTTAGGACTTATAAAGAAAGGGAAAGCCTGCCTTGGGGAATCTTCAGAGGGTTGGCAATAGATCTGCAGGTGATCAATAAGGAGAGCAAATGTTTTCAGTTACAATATCCAGTCAAAACATCCTTGAACAATGGAAGGAAGGGAAAGAAATCAGGAGATGTGTAATGCACAAGTTTACCTATTATAAAAGCACATGTCAATTTCTGACTTCCTGAGCTAACAAGTACCAGGTATGGGTGTGAAGCATGACCAAAAGTCAGGAACAGTGAACCAGGAAGAGTTGGTGGTGCAGTTTAAGTTTTCCTTGAGTCCCTTATTTGGAATCACCTTAGCAATCTATACTGAATACAAAAACATTAATTCAAAGGGAAATATACACTCCTATGTTCGCTATAGGACTATTCACAAAACTAAGCTATGGAACCACACTAACAACCTAAAACTAGGTAAGTTGATCAGGAAGATGTGGTGTATAGTTAGGAATTGCAATTTTGTTTCCAGACTAACTTCCAAATATTGAGCATCTCCTAGTTACTACAAATGCCTAACCAGTATTTGGATTATCTCCACCACCTCCTGTTCATTAAGGTCATATAAAGTAAGACAACTGCTGATGGTTATTAAGCTATTTTCAATAGCCATAGGCAATATGAGCTTCTGGTTATCAGGCATCTCTCATCTAGGTCTCACTGTGTGGCTTTTATTGATTTGGTAAATATATCCAAAGCTCTCAGAACCTCCAATAACTGTTAAGACTTCATTTCTCACCCCACTTGACTATTGCTCATCTCACTTTCGGTCATTCAAATCCTTCCTCTCCACCCACGCACAGCAATGCTGTTTGTGTACTCCATCCATCTGAAGACAAAAAAGCCTGTGATGCAACCAGGCAGCTTTTTCTTTTCAGCAAGCCAAACTTCTCTTCTTTTATCAGTCACTTGCATATAATCATTCCGGTCGCCTACTTAGATTTCTTGGATTTGGAGAGAAATGGCATTCATGGGAAAGAGTGAACTAAGAGGAAAGTTGCTTGCAAGTGCCTCGAATTACTATTTTCACGTGTCTTAACTGCCATAACACAGAGGAAAATCTTCAGAATTTGGGGTGGTTTTCTGAAGATTAGCTCCAATGCACCAAACCTTTGATCTTTGATTCAAGCTGTCAATCACTTGAGAAATTGATTCCCTGGTGAAATTTCCAGCCTGCTCCCCAAACAACGGGTTGCATAAGATTGAGAGCCAGACTCACAAATCTCTGTGTTTTGGAAAGTTCCCGAAACAGTGTTAGGTAACGATGATGCAAGCACAGACTGAGGGAGGTGCCACCCTGCCTGTCCTTTCACTCACAACAACCTTTCTACTTTCTCTTCACATCCCTTTTCTCTTCCTCCCATCTCCCTTTTTAATTTCCCCCTTATCTCCATTCTTCTTCTCTGTCTCTTTTCCTCTCACATTCGTCCAAGCCTTCAACCGGGTTCTGACATTCATTATCTTTGCTTGGGAAAATTTGCTGCTTGACCTGAGGGGAAAAGATGTTTCCAGGTTTAACTCAAAATGCAGGCTGGACATCACATCACAGGCAGGGAGTGAGGTTTCAGCTGCAGAGTGCTCCAAGGACAGATTTCTCAGGGTGTTTCAGAACTTTGGCTACGGGATACATCATGACAATTAAATACTGGTTTCAGAATATCATGTCAAATAATTGAAACAAGTAGCTGGCATTTAGTGAGACCTTGCTAGTTTTCCATTTTACTAAAACAGAGTAAAAGTCTTTGATTTCTTTATTTTAGTAGCAGGTTCTTTGCTATAGGAATTGTAATAAATAGGACTTTTAAAGCTTTGAATTAAATCATGGCCCAATCCCAGGAGCAAGTTTAAATGATGACATTCATCAATAAAATTAACTGTGTTTTGTTTCAGATGATTCCCCCCACCATAACTGCCTTGTTTCTAAGTAATAGTCACACATTTAATGATGATCAGGGGTTCAAGTGTGCACACAAAGCAGGAGAACCACTGGGCTGGCTGAACTCCAGCTCATTTTTTTTTTTTAAGATAATATTTATTTATGCTTACAGAATTGGGGTATAGGCCAGAGGTATGGTGGGTGAGAGGATTCACCAGAGACAGAATAGGGGACAGAGCAGGCAGCTCTACTGAGTGGGTCAGGAGAGGTCTGCCATTCCATGTGGGTCAGCTCCCTGGTGGGGGATTGAACTTGTGCTGCAGTGGCTTTGGAGAGCTTCATAATGAGCTGCTTTAACGAATTGCACCACCAGGGAGAGCCCTTCAGTTCATTTTAAAATAGATTTTGGTATTGTTTATTAAAATGTTTTTATTTATTTATCTATTTACATTATTGTTCATATCATTATTATTCATTTTACAATGTTGACTTCTCCCCTCCCCCACCCATCATCATCATAGCCCCCCCACATCCCTCTCTCCTCCCTCCTTCTGATACTTCTCTTTCCCACTCCCCTGTAGGATCTCTCTGCTTTATAATTATCTGTTTTTGTTTAGTTTTGTTGTGTTCAATCGATTTATTTAAATAATCTTAAATAATTTAAAAGGCATTTACTTTTCAAAATGCAGAGAATATCGAGTAAGAGAAATCAAATGAAGGTTTTATTGTAATCTAAATATCATGAATAAAAATTCCTAACTATTGCATCATATTTAAAGAGTCTTTCTCACTGTGTTCCTTCTCACTACTAGGGTCTGCAAAGAGACCTCTGTCATCACATCCCCCAACTCCTACTGTACTCATCAATTCTTACTCATCAGGGGACATGTTTGTGGAATCTTTTAAGAACTCATAGTGCAGGGTCTCCCTGGTGGCCTAAAGGTTAAATCTCAATGCTATCACCCCTGTGCGCTGAATTCAATCCCAGCCAGGTTGCTGACCCACATAGCACAGCAGACCTCTCCTGACCTGCCCGCTGCTCCCCTCAGCAGTGTAGTTTATCGATCTGCCTGTTCTGCTCCCCACTCTGTCTCTGCTGAATCCTCTCACCCCTTTACCTCTGGCCTGTACCCCAGTTCCTCTATGGAAAAATAAATAAAATGTAATTAATAAATGAGTGAACAAATAAATACATCATGTAGTTTTTTAAACTGATCTACTTACTCTAGAGTACACCAATTTTTCAGCAGGAATGTAAGCATAGTTTTAAAGAAGTCAATTTGCAGATATTCAATACCGATATCCATTCATTCTTAAAAGTCATCCTCCTAAGTAGAATTCTCCAATGAAATCTTTGTAGCCTCCCCTTCTCCCCTTCTTCCCTTTGTCCATAAACATTGTCCCACTTAAAAGAAAAGTCCATCTGTCCCCTTCTTTCTTGGTGCCATGCATGGTTCTGAGGTAACATACCTGGGATGTCAAACAAAGGAAAAAATTGAAATATTTGTACCACCTCACTTGATTCCACTTACCTCTCACATTAAGAAATGAATGCATTACACCAAATGAATTTTTATATTAATTTAAGAATATTTTTTATCACTTATATATGAAAAAAGCTGGTACCATTAACCCAAAAGAAAAACTTAGCTCTTAGAACTCTATCTAGATTTATGGAAAATTTATCATCTCCTTTGGAGTTTCTAGGCTGAATTATATTTGTAGTAAAAAGCATCTAAAGTTCTTGATTGTATAAATATGAAAGAAAGGCAGAGTACAAACATAATTTTTGTTGTATACGTGAAGCCAATCAATAAGCCACATTTAATATAAAATATATTGATATAAGATTCTGAGGGGGAAATAGAATATAAAAACAATTTTAATAAGAAAATATATGTGCCTTTTAAAAATAGATGATAGATAATTGTTAAATATACATTTTTTAAATTTTATTTATTGATTACATTGTTGCTCATATTATACAATATTTGGTTTCTTCCCTTAAGTGTAGTCCACAAAGTCTCCCACCACCTCAGCACCTTTGAACCATCACCATAGGTCTTTGCGCTCTTCCCTCCCCTATTTTAACTTCTCTTCCTCCCTCTCCCCTGTTGTATGCCTCAGAGCTACAGATACATTTAAAAATGAGGTAACAGTTTTACTTAAAATTTAAATGTGGGCCCTCCCTGGTGGCTCAGTGGGTTAAAGCACAGCACCAAAAAGCTAAAGCCACTTCAGCATGAGTTTGATCCCTGCCTAACCTGGAGGTGATCCACATGGCCAGAAGAACCTCTCCTGACCCGCACGCTGCTCCCCTCAGCAGTGTACTTCGAGGACCTGCCTGTTCTGCTCCCCACTCTGTCTCTGGTGAAGCCTCTCATAGCCCCTGCACTTCTGGCCTGTACCCCAGTTCTGTATGCACAAATAAATAAATATTTAAAAAAAATTTAAGTGTGAAATGATATAAATTTATGATTAAGCTATTTAGTTCTGAACTTAAAAATATACAGGGGGATGCTCATGGATCGGGAGAATTAACATCATCAAAATGGCCATCCTGCCAAAAGCAATATACAGATTTAATGCCATCCCCATAAAAATCTCAATGACATT
>NW_004567125.1:15969153-16003262 GCF_000260355.1 Condylura cristata | reverse complement strand
CACGGGACTATGGTGGTGGCACAGGGGTGATTTGGTGATGGGAAACCCGTGGGGATTACAATTGAGATGAAAAAAAAATGTGCAAAATGATGTAAAGATAAACTTTTTAATAAAAAAAAATATATACAGGGGGAAACCATGCCTTTAAACGTTTCTCTAGGGACACAAGAAAAACAAAGAAGGTCCCTGATAAAGAAAACTTAACCTCTTTGTAAAATTTAGCTTCTGAATGACAGAACACAGACAACTAAGGTTAAGTACCATGTGGCAGTTTTTGTTCTTACAGAAAATGTATCCTGCACCTTCCTCTTTGTTCTTACAGAAAATGTATCCTGTACCTGGAGTCACTTGCTTAAAAAAAAATCCAAAGTACCTTATTTTTAATTTTATCTTCTAAATGGGGCTTACTTTCTGCAATGGCAAGACAATATAAATGGATCCCATAGGTTACACTTCACGTCAAGAACTTTCAGTATTTCCAAGTGAATGGATTATTAGACTTGTGTTTCCCATATGTTCAAGTAAATGCCAGTAGCCAGCAAAAAATACTATGCTTACCATGATGGTGCTAACATCCTATCTAACAGGTCAAAAGTGTACTCAGGGAAAGAAGAGATTTTGACCTAACTATGACAGCACAAAACGGTGGGAGCTGATGGGATGCATGTGTTATCCAGGTGTGTGTGTGTGTGTGTGTGTGTGTGTGTGTGTGTGTGAGTTTGGAGGTACTTTTTCTCATATACTGCCTACTGGCATGGTATGAACTGAATGTTTGTGTCTTTCCAAAATTTGTAACCCCCAACATGTTATTTGGAGGTGTTTTTTCCCCAGTATCATTACACAAAGGTGCAACAGAATTAGTGGTCATACTGCAATGTGGATATGTTGTGTAGTCCCAGCACTGGATGGATATAAGATAAATGGAAGAGAAGGGAAGTAAGAAATGGATGATCAGGTATGGAAGCTTTCAGTTCCTCACCAATGATTTGATTTTCATAGATGTCTGGTTAACATGGACACTCTCATGATAGGGATATAATGAAGCATGTACAATTATAAACACATCATATATTATTTTTTCCATTTTGATGGTGAATAGAATGTGATTGTAGAGTAAAGCAAGAAGCAGTAGTAAAAGTGGTGGGTATGTTTATATTAAACACAGTTGTATTCATCCAAAACAAGAATAATAATAAAAAAATTCATGAATTCATTAACTGCAAGGTTGAGCTATCTTTCTGTTCTCTCTGTTTAAAATACTACAAAATTATTTTAATATGAAGACAATCAGAGCTAACCTCATAATAGTTATCTTCTTTTTTCTGATCAATGTTCAGTTTGGCTTAGTTACAGTTTTCCATTCTTCAGGCTCAATCATCATAGGTTTCTTACTGCACTCATTAGAGAGGAGCTCACATTTTAAAGCCATGTGGAGGAATAAGTAAAGATCTAGAAAGCAGACACACATCATAAAGGGATAGAAAGTGGATCCTTTGGAGGGAAGCAATAACTATAGAAAGAAAAAAAAACAAAACAGGCAGCGTATGCAGTCAAAACCATGGGAAGAAATCTTAGCCATATGTCAGGAGTCGATTATTAAAAAAATGTTATATTTTTCTTGATTTTATGATTTTTTTTTAGTATTGCTCAAGTTTTTAAGTTACTTTTTTATTTCTCTAAGTAATTCCTCAGTTTTTGCTTACTTACTCAAATTACAGAAGCATCTTATTTTGCTTAGCTCCATTTGCTCTGCTCCCTAATGCCATGTCTCTTCAATAGACATAAGTGATCCCATCACCTCCTGTCTCCTATTCGAGGTGACCTCATAAGTGTTGCCTCATTTGTGGAGGAGCAATTGTAGAATTTCTCCAATAATGAGTAGTATTAATAATATGCATTGCTTTTTCTACAATATGGTTAAACAAGGGCTCACTCTCTGGTTTTCCAGATGCACTTAAAATGAAATAATAATGTTGAGCCAGTCTTGCCGGCTTTAAATTAATCACTCCGGGAAGAGACATTAAAACTTTCAGACCACCAGTGTGCATAAATGTTTTAGTGCTCCAGACCATACACCCTCTCTTGATTATTTGGGACACAACGAAATGTAAGCTCAGTAAATGAGACTGTTTTATGATCCATTTAAATAATCTGAAAAGGAAATTAATACTTTTATTACTTTCTGTAAGTGAAAAACTTCCTTAAAATTCTGTAAGAGTTCTTTCTGTTATAGCAGTTAGGCCTTCCTAAGCATACCATGGATCCAGAGAAATAATAGAAGGTTGGGGAAAGAATGCATGGCAACACAAATCAACATAGAACAAACAAGAAAGATTAGACATAAACTTGATACTAAAGAAAAGCAACTCCAATGTAGCCTACAAATATTTACTTTTAGTTAAAAAGCAGATTGTGACTAAAAAGTGAAAGAGTTCTTAATCTTTTTGAATAATATGAATTTTTACTAGATTATTGCAAGGGTGAAAAGGGAGTCCAGAGAAAATGTAGAACTAATTTGAGACCCTTAACCCTATCTCAGTACCATCAGTACTTAACTATATGAGAAATATTCTATTAGTCATTTCACAAACACTCCTCAAGTTTTAAGTACTCAGAAAAATTCAATGGATAAAGTAAACATTTTCTAATTGGATAGAGAAGGAAAACAAGTTTGCTTCCCTGATTTTGCCTTTTACTTCTGCCAGAATCATTAGAAAGCACACTCCAGTCTTTGAATTGACTGTGCCCTTGACTTATAGATGCATCACTGTGATTTTCACATACTGTTCTCCCGATGTATGTGTTTCTGTGTCCAAATTCTTTCTTTGTGTACAGACATAGTCATATGGATTTAAGCTAACCCTAATACCTTGGGTTCGCTTGATCATGTGCAAAGATTCTATTTCCAAATAAAGTCACATTCACAGGTATTGAAGATTAGAGCTTCAGTGTCTGGTGAACAAGGGGGCATATTTCAACCCATATACCATGATACCATTTAGATATAGGGTGCGTTGCACTTGTACATAGTAGTATGGAGAGAAGAGCTTTTACTACTTCTAGGCCCCAAAAGGACAAGGATGGGTTGAATATTAGGTGGAAAGGAGAAAGTTGTGTCTAGCGGGCTGCCTCAAGAAGTGCAGTGACTTTTGAGCAACAGAGCCAGCTTCAGATGACCCAGAGGAAAGCGTTTGACCTACTGAAAGCCCTGATTTCATCTCTTCCTTCTTTCCAGCTTCTTCCAGGCTTTCTACTAACCAGCCCAAGCAGAAGTCAGAAGGCAATGAATCCTTTTATCCATACAAGCAAACATTCTGGAAATCTTTCTTTTAGTGTAATTTTTTTTTTTTTAAATATTGGTCTCTTTTCAAAAGCAACTTACCTAGAGGATTGGTTTCCATTAGCTTTCTCGATTTCTATTTTATTTTTATTTTGATATTGGAGAGAAAATGGGGGACATAAGAGAAATAGCTAGAAGGATAAAAAAGAGACTTCTTTCTTCACTTGACTGATTTGGTCAGACAATTTGCCCACAGGATTCCCCATGGAGTCCTGCCCCTACTATTCATGAGGTGATAGGACACATTACACTTGCCAAGAATATTTGATGTTGTATAAAATGAGGAAGACTGAAGGTGAAGCCAAGAAGTTAGTGTATTTCCAGTGATTTGACTTCTTCTGTACTTCCCAGATATTTGGTAAAACCACTGAACTAGCTAGCGACTTGTGAATGGGAAAGAGTCTATGTACTTGAATCTTGCCTGATGAATCCAAAGAAAACTCTGAGAAAGAATGCCTTCAGTATTTACAGAGATTGTTAAATTGGCTCTGAACTAGTATAAGTGCTAAATTCACATTTTAAATCCCAGTAGATGGTAGTCTCCAAGAGATAGTAGGACCTCAGCTGACAGCTGGATATGCCTAAATATCTCCAGGGATTTAATATTTTTAAAATTTCCACTCCATTTTTTTCATAATTGCTATTGTCAAGAACTTCATGTCTAGATCTAAATTCCTATTGCTGCAATTTCAACTCAGTGTAGTTGTTGTAGTAATAATTGTAATAGCTGCCAGGTATGAGCAATGGAATCAGAATGCCTGAGTTTGAATCTCAGCTACACCACTTACAAGCACTGTACAAGTTATACTACTTACTAGTTTATTCATTCATAAAATGGGATTAGAATGCTCATATTCACCATAATATTGTTGTATTAAATGCATTTACATGTACAAAGACCTCACAGAGTACCTAGTGCATGGTAATATTAACATCACTACAACATGTTAAGCATTGTGCTGCTCACATAAATCATCACATTTAAATGCTCACAGTAACACTCAGAATCAGCAGCTATAATCTGTATTTTACAAAGAAATTAAGATGCCCCAAACTTAAATAATAAAAAATGGCAATTTTTTTACATTTCTGCTGCATGTGATCACAGAGAAATAAGTGTTATATCAATTAATTTTCTCCTCTGACTTTTCACAGAATCTAGAGATGGGAGAGAGAAAAGCATTGTCTCTTCATGCTATCATTTTTTTAGTGTTCACTGACACTTTCAAAGTAAATATTTAAGTACCAGTTTCATTAATGTTCCATTTTTCTTCAGAGAAGCAATAAAAATATTTATAAGAAAAAATTGCAAACCATGTTGCTTCCCAAACTCCAACACCCTGACTTTTTTCTTCCTTTATTCATCTACAAACAGCCTTTAGAATATAATCTATGTTAATTGAAACTAACTCTCAAAATAAATTAAAAATTCAACCTTGTAATCTCTGAACCAATAGTCTATAAACATTCTAATAAATAACATCCACTTTTCTTCTTCTAACATTGTAAATTTATTCTTCACAAAAGTAATCTAATCTGTTTGGCACAGTTTTTCCTGCAGAAGTGCATAGTCTATCTGGCTCATGATTTCCTTAGTCATTGGGTGTTTCCAATTGTTTTCTCAGAATGCATTTTGTTATTCTTTGAATATGACATTAAATGAGCTAAACGGTAATCCCTAAACCCATTTCCTTTCTTTTGTAGCTGGATTTGTAATTTGACATTAGTGTTAAATGCCACTGTAATAACTTCTCTCAGCTCTGTTCTTTCATTTTTAAAAAGATTTATTTTACTTATTTGTGCATACAAGAAGTGGGGTATACACCAGAGGAGTGGGAGCATGGTGAAGTTTTCACCAGAGACAGAATGGGAGTAGAACAAGCAATTCTACTGAAATTCACTGCTGAGGGGAGTAGTGAGTGAAACAAGAGAGGTCTGTTCTGCTGTGTGGGTCAGCTCCCTGGTCAGGAATCGAACTCAAGCCCCAGGGAATGGCAATAGCTTGATGGCATAATAGACTTTCACCCCTGCACCACCATGGAGTCCCTTATTCAGTATAGGGGAGATCTCCTATACTTCCAAAACACTAACAAAATAGGTAAACCAATGGTACTTCAATTAAAATATAAGTAAGCAGGGCCCTCCCTGGTGGTGCAGCGGGTTAAAGCACTGCACTAAGAAGCTTAAGCCACTTCCGCATGAGTTCGATCCCCGCCAGCCCCGGAGGAGATCCACATGGTGCGGCAGACCTCTACTGACCTGCCCGCTGCTCCCCTCAGCAGTGTATTTCATCGATCTGCCTGTTCTGCTCCCCTCTCTGACTCTGGTGAATCCTCTCACTCTCCACATCTCTGGCCTGTACCCCAATTCTGTATGAATAAATAATCTTCAAATAAATAAATAAATAATATATAAGTAAGCAAAATTACCCAAAAAATAGGGATAAAATGTTATCTTTGCAATAATTCTTCACTACCAGCTAGTTCAAATTCTTCCTTTCACTTGATTCATAGAAGTAGTAACTAGTAGCCTATAATGGGCTATGTGTCCACCTTCTGAACTGCCAAGTATACTCAGTCACCCTTTGACCATTCTGTCCTTTTCCACTAGTAGCCCATCTCATGTTAGTAAGAAATAAAATGCACAATAGAGTATAGAGGTCAGGAAACCCAAAGGTAAAAGGTATCAATTTGATTTTTCTCTTAATTTATAACTGCAAAAGACACACTTCTTCAACATTCTGTTAGTTCAACCTCAAATGACAGATTTCCTATTTTCCAGAAATCACAGGAAAGTAAAAGCTTTAACTTCTTTGTATAAAAATTACAAGGTGAAGTAACAATAGGCAACTTATTCCTGTTCAAACTGACCTTAGATGTCCACCCCCCCCCACCTCACCCCCGTTGAAGGGCATTTTGTTTGGCTTCTCTCTTTGCCTACACATGTCATTCAACACAAGGGCCACTTGCTTCCCCTCGTGTTTCCCTGCTTTGATTTCTGCAACAGTGTGCTCTCAGTTTTCTTCCTAACCTTTGGATTTCTCATCCTCCCCTATTTTCTTCATTATGAATGTGACCTAACTTTTATACCTTTTTCAGTCAAATAAGCAGAGAGATAAGTTGTACCATCTTGCCCTCAAGTGGCACTTGGGCTATTAGAAGGAAAAGAAAATGGTTTAGCTGAGCAAAGTCATGCACAATCAGTGAGTCTGCATTCCCTGGTATATGGCATTATTTATTTTATTCTCACTACAAAGTTCACTATTATTAATCCTTCCAAAATTCACTACTTATCCTTCTCTCACTACCATAAAAAAACATTTGACATCTTTGGTTACAATACTTCCTATTATTATTTATCTCACCTTCCATCCCCCACTCCCTTTGGCTAGGGTTCACTGAAATCAACCTAGAGAGATAAACAAGTTGTTCCTTGTATGTGGCAAAGCTGAACCAGAACCAAACCTCCAACTCCCACTGCTCATGTTGCCAGATCTTGTAGCAGCTCTCTGTGGACTGAGTTTTCCATGTTAATCCATAAGTAACTCTATACTCAATGAAGTAATGGTTTGGTATTTCCCTTCTGTTCCATAGAGGTTGACAGCATGCCCTACAGATCTGAAGGACAAAAATCCACACCTCTCTTGACAGAGCCAACAAATTCTTCAGGTGCCAGTTCAGTTTGTGAAAATCAGTGACCTCTGGTCCACAGGTTGGAGAAATGGTTCTAAGTTCATGGAAATTCATGTTCAGAGGCTGATAGATCATATGGGAGCTGTTGTAATAGAAATCATTCCTGATGTCACATGGAGTATTAACTGCCTTAGCCCTTATCACAGTGCTGACGGCTCAGATAAACAACTGAAGATTTAATGAAATCTCAGCTAGAGAGAAAAGTCTATCTGGGAAAAGGATGAATAATTCCCTCTAAAGGCTGCTTGAGACAGGGGAGGATGCAGGAGACAGGGGAGAAGAACAAATATTGACAGAAACCTGATAATATTTGCTTTTCCAGTGGTAAAGGGGACACCCAGACATGGGTATGGTTCTCTGTGTGTAAGGAAATGGAACTGAAATCAAGAGGAAGAGAAGAGAACGGAAGTTAGGGAAGGGAGATGGGGGGGGGCAGGGCTGCCGGGAGGGAGTGGGAGAAGCTAGAGAAGAGGAGGAAGGAAGGAGGTAAGAAAGAGCAACAGGAAGAGAAAGAAATGAAGAAGGAGAAAGAAAGAAAAAAAGAGAAAAAGAAAAGGGGGGAAATGGCAGAAAGGAAAACGGGTTTCACCAAACTGACGCCTGTCAGATAAAAGAGATTGGAGCCATAAATTCCTCCCAGCGTTTCTAATGGGATTTTAATACAGCATTTGGCCATCATCTTTTTTTCATTCCTTTAATGACATACATGCCCAAAGTGTAGCCACGGAGCCTCTGAACTCTGTATATTTCTGTAATACACAAAGAAAACAGCCGTCACATCCATTTTAAGGAACTTTTAAATACATTACAGTGAGGCTACAGGCCCCGGGTCCAAGGGGAACCACACAAAGCCTGTCTGTACATCATCTGTGACGGGCCTGAATTCCAGCCAAGGCAGATTTTTTTTTTCAATAATAAAATAAAATACTGTGTTTTTTTAAAGGAACATTATATTTTTAAACTGGAAATAATTGTATTTTGTATCTTATGTGGCATCTGAAAGTGATTTAGTTGAACAATGTGGTTTCTGATTGGTATTTGAATTGGTTCCAGAACATTTTTCATAATAGCCATCTTAAAGATCCCAATTATCTGATCCTCTTTCCCTCCTTCACATGGTTTCATAGGAGGTTTCCAGAGAAAGAGAGAAACCTGTGGGGGCAGGCAAACTCATGTGTCTAGCTCCACTATGTCACAAAGCTCAAGGCAGAGGGGCTATGGGTTATTCTGAGTTGTCCAGGGTGCATTTATGACTCAATAAAGGAGGCCATGGCTATACCAGAATAATTACTTACTCAAACAAGACTATAAAACCAAAGAGTTGCCACAACTAAAAGGCAAATGGGGAACTTTTCTTTTTTAGTGTTAACATGCAAATCTAGTAAAGGGTATTTAGATTTCTGTTAAATCAGTTCTATGTGCAAATTAGATAGTTGATTTGCCAGGTGAGAAACAGAGTCAATTCCCCAGTGGTAGAGGAGGGGTAGGATAGCAGTCCTGTTCAATATGAAAGAGTGTACTCATTTGCAAAAGACCCCCAATTTCAAATGTAATATGTGCAATTGTGGGGTGTTGGTGAAGCAGCCAGACCCTAGAATCAGAAGAGAATGATACTATCTTCACCACTATGGATTAGAATGACCCAGGGCTCCAAGTAGACTGGCTTTTATTGCCACAGTAGAAATCACATAAAGATTTTTCATGGGATCACTGGAACAAAGGAATGAAATAATACATGTGAAAGGTTTAGAACACTACTTTGTATGTAGGAGGGCACTCAGTAAATAATGACTCATTCCAAGTAACAGAATTATATTGCACTGCATAGTAGCTTTGGTTATTACCTAAATCAATTATGGAGCTAAATACATTTTTGCTCTAAGTGTCAGCACAGAGTTTCCAATATTATATCTCCTTTAATTTTCTCAAGGTAAAATTCTAAGATGAAGAATCTGGTATATGGCAAAACTAGAATTAAAACCTCTAGCTTTAGCAAATATTATAAGATACCTAACTAAATTTTAATTTCTGATAAACAAAAAAAAATTTAGAATAAATAGGTACTAAAGATTGCATGGGACATACTAATATATATCTGACAGCCTTAACTACAAATCAAGCCCCATATTTATTTTATGTTCATTTGTCTTCAACACATACATTTCTATCTAGAAATAACATATATTTCATTCTCTAGTATTTTTTCCCAGTCAGAATGTTATTTGCTAAGAAATAGCTAGAAATTGTGTATGATTACCGATTAGCAGGGAAACTGAAATGGTCATAGCAAATAAGCTAAGCTAAGCTAGAGCATCTGGGGGAAGACTGGCACACCAAGCCCTGTCTCTTCTTGAGATTGTGATCTTAAAATATGTCAGCAAGTATTAAAAAACAAAGTAGCATTTCAGATTGAGAAAAAATTTCCTCAAGCTGCAATAACAAATTAGACTTGAAAATGTTTAGTATTTTTATGGTATAATCAGGTATCGGGTTTGTTCACTCAACAAAAATCACTGACTGTCTTCAAATCACAGTACTATAACATAGGGAATGACCAAAAACAGACACTGTCCTTGACTTTGTGGAATTTACATACTAAGAAATGATTTAACATCATTAAACAAGCACAAAAATAAACATAAAATTGCAGTGGTCACAAGATCTATGAAAGAGACACACATAAAAAGATGAGCAGTTAAGAGAGAGACTGAAATGCAGAGAAGACTTCCCTGAAGTAATAATATAGGAGCTGGAGTCTGAAGGATGAGAAATATTTGCTAGAAAGTGTTAATGGAAGGGGTAATGCATAAATGAACATCCCTTGAAGTGGCAGGAGCATGACAAATCTGAGGAATTGAAGGGTGTATTCTGCTGATGTGGAGAGATGACAGATAGCCAGTGTTGTGGGTAGATGCAACAGATTAATTATAATAGGTGTCTATAGCAGTCAGTTGACTCAAACATCATGATTCAAAATAATGGTTATTTCTCTCTTACATAGCATCCCAAGGAATTCCAGGTTGGGGGCAGTGATGTGGGATCCTGGGGAATCCACTATCAGAGATTCATGCTGATACTACTTTGTCATCTTGAACATGAGAGTTTCAAAGTCATCATAAATATCAACAACCCACTGACCTGATAGTATAATGAGGACAAATAGAGGAGGTTTTAGTGGGCCAGGCCTGAAAGTAGGCCATCACTTTTGCTTATGTTCCTTTAGTTATAGTCATATGATTCATTCCTAATGGAAAGGGATCCTAGGAAATGTAAACCATTTGCATTATCGGAGGAAAGAGAACGGTTGTTAGTAACAACTTGCAAACTCTACCATAAGCAGATGGAGTCAGATGATACAGGATCCTATGAGCCTCATTGAAGAATTTTGCTTTTATCTCAAGAGCAGTAGTTAATCACTACAGGAATTTAGCAAAATGAAGTGATATGATTAGACTTGTATTCTGGCAACAAATTGAAGAACAGATGAGAATCGTATCAGAGTGGTTGAAGGGAGATCAGTTAGGATATTATAGCAATTCTGGCAAGAAAACATGGCAGCATGAAGCACAGTTGTTGGTTGTGCTGGGAATGGAGAATAATCAGAAGCAAAGTAGGCAAATGCATAAGATGCATTTTCTTTGTTAAACTTTTTTTTTTTAAAGATTTATTTATTTGTGCATACAGAACTGGGGTACAGGCCAGAAGTGCAGTGATGTTGAGAGGATTCACCAGAGACAGAGTGGGGAGCAGAACAGGCAGATCGACGAAGTACACTGCTGAGGGGAGCAGCCATGTGGGTCACATCCCAGGGCAGGGATCGAACTCATGAGGAAGTGGCTTTGGCTTCTTCGTGCTGTGCTTTAACCTGCTACTCCACCAGGGAGGGCCTGTTAAACTTTTTTAACAAAGATTTATTTATCTCATGAGTTTCCTTGATCAGCATCAGTAACAATGATAAGCACAAGGAATCACTCAAATTTGAAAAAAGTTATCAAAGAGACTTTAATATCTCTGGACACAGTCTCTGAGGTGTCAATTGGTTAAGCACAGCCTGACACATTTTTAATAATAGACATACCGAACAAAGTTTTTAAAATTTTACAAGGAACACTGGAATGTGCACAAGAGAGAAAACACAGGATTCTGGTATTACTTTTGATTGTCCTGAATTAGGAAAATAATAATGGCACATCCTACCTCTTGGAATTTGTTGTTGTAAGAATCAAATGCCATAGGGATCCATATACTGAAGTTCAGTGATTCATATTAACTGGTCTCTCTAGTGTTTGAAGTTGCTGTAATTGTTTACTCAACCTATTTAAAGAGACATTCATCAAAGTATTTGCACATAAAAATTAAAAATTGCATGTTCAAAAGCCTGTTCATTTTTTATTGATTTTACTACTAACCAATGTCACATTTACTGCAACTTATTTGTCTAGTATAACAAGCTAAACAAATACATGCTATATAAGCCTGTTACTCAGTGGATGGTTTAATTGGAGAGTTGAGTTTGATGGCTGCTTTTACTACTTTAAAAGAAGGAGGCTGTTTAGTCCTCAAAATGAATAAGATCTTTGTCATAGCCACTGAATATTGGTTTCTCTTCTATATTCATCTAACAAGTTAAAAATAATAATAGGTAACACACTGAATAACAAGAACTATCTAAATAACATCCATATGAATGTGCATGAGTGGGCACACACACAACCTTCATCACAATTCTATCTGAAGAATATTATCATTTGTTCTTTATAGGTAAGGGAAATGAGGCACTAACAGACTAAGAAACTTGCCTACAGTCACAAAGTTAGTAAATAATTGAACCAAACTCAAGCACTCTAGCTCTAGAGTTAATGTTTTTAACCCCATTGTAATGTACTAAATGCTGAATAAAGTGCCATTCTCTGCCCTTAAAATTATTACCCTACTTCTAGCTATTACACTGACTTCTCTAGAAAAAATTTTCACTGGAAGTCCTCTGATTAAATTAATCCAGTAGTCACTGCCCACTTGAAGCCATAAGTGAGGTCAATAAGACATTCCAGACAGTATAGAACTTAAAATTTCTACAACAAACTGCAGCCAACCTAAGCTTGTCTAGAAAAGAAAAGGTTGGTGCCACAAAATTGCTGTAACATCATGATAAATCTCAAGGCTCATGGATGTGCAAAAGAAAGGCAAAAAGAATTCTGACACTTTGTTTCTAGTATACAGTAACTTGCTGGATGATTATACAGAAGATTATACTCGAACTAAACCTCAAATGTTGACTATTGATAAATTGGGGATGATAGGGGAGTAATTCTAAGTAGAACAAAGGAACAGAAAAAAACAACACAGCTAGGAAAAGTCAAAGGATTGCAAAGGTGGGGAGTGTAAAAGCCAAATAAGAGAGGAGGCTGGAAGAAATGCAGCTCATGGAAGACTTGATGTAACCCAAGTCTGTGTCAGTACCTCCATGGAGCCACCAAAGGGAATGGCCAGGTGGATGAGAAATTTCCAAAACCAGAGAAGGCTTCAGGGAAAGATAGTATTTTCACCTTTGGGCTTTCTGAGTTTGAGATACCCATGAGACATCCAATGAAGTTGTTCTGTGGACAATAGGACATGGAATCTCTAGCTTAGGAGAGAGGACTGGAAACAGATTTGGGAGACAACTCCAGTAATTGAAGCCAGCTGTCTTAGAGGAGTCAAATGAGATGAGGGTTGAAAAGCCTTCTCCCCAATGGGGAAGCCAGGCCAATGCTTAACTGCAGGGGGTGAAAGAAAAAAGAAGTGGGAGAACAAATAGAAAGGGCTCTTCAGAGGAAGGATACAACTTGACTGCCATCCTACTTTCTGAAGAGACAGGGCTGTGGCACTAATTATGTCATTCTTGTTTTTCTGAGGGCTTCTTACCACAAATGGGGCCAAGGTAGTGGGGACAGACAATCTCTCAGTTGTTGGAGTTTCATTTTAAAGGTACTTGCCAAACTCCTAAACTGTGTGACATGAGACATGGTCCCTTCCATTGGGACTGAGTTTAATATTTAATAAGGGGACATGAATATCCCAAAAATGCAAGTCATGGGTGTGTCGGGGCACAGAGCCATTGACTGCAGTGAGTCTTTCCACTGTTGCAAAATCCAAGATTATTTCATATGTTGAAAGGAATTTTCATTGATTGTTTTTCTTTTTCTCTAGGGGTTAGTTTAATTTAGTTCATAGTAATCATGAAATCTCAGTTATATTATTTATGATGAAGCTGTTCAAAGAATACTGCCTTTGTAAAGATTTTCTTGCTCATTTTTCACCATATTTAAAATGCCATGGCTGGTTTCCTTGGTACCTCCCCTTGCATTTAACTTGATCTTGGACATGTCACTGACCCTCCCAGAACCTCAGTGATCTGGTCTGTCTGGATAAAATGTCTGTACTGGATATGATATTCATTAAAACCAAAATGGGTCAACAAACTTTTTCTATAAAAAACAGATTGTAAACACTTTGGGCTAACAGGTTATATTGTCTCTTTTGTTACTACTCAATCTGTAATCATGACACCAAAACAGCCACAAACAGTATGCACACAACTGGACATGACTCTGTGTTCCAGTAAATCTTTATTTACAAAAAACAGATTTGGCTTTTGGAGTAGAAGTTATCAATTCCTGTCTTAAATTTTAAAATTAAGTATTTTTCTAATATTGAATAGTATTCTATTGTGTGTACATCGCTTTCTCTCTTTATCTCTCTCTCAACCTCTCCCTATATATAAACAGAGAGAGGAAGATACACACACACACATCCATGTACATATATATGTGTATAAACTGTTTCTATCATACATATATATGGTGTGTTTGCATGTGTGTGTGTGTGTGTGTGTGTGTGTGGGTATAGCATATCTTTTTATCCACTCATTTATCCCTGGAAACTAGGGGTGTTTCCATAATTTAGCAATTGCAAATAGTGCTGCAATGAGCATAGGAAGGCACATAACCCTTCATATTAGAAGTCTGGTGTTCTGCAGATGGGGTGAAAGCAGAGAGCAATGTGTGCTAGGGGCCCAATGGACTTTGGTCCTGCAGTGGTTGGAGTGGCTAGTGACATACCTCTGAAGAGGAGGCATCCTATAACTCTGAATCATAGATGTGCTGTAAAGCAATAGTACTTTAATAAAATATTTTTTTAAATAACAATTTTTTTAAAAGTTTAGCCTTTTGATCGCTAAAGTTGAACTTCTTAGAATCACCTATGGAAGTATTTATATCCCAGGAAAAGAAAGTTATTTGGGTGTTGTTAACAATTGTGTGGTGGGAGACACACTCTTTAACTCACATAGTGCCTACGAGAAATGCAGAAAAAACACAAGAATTAGTTTTTCATCTGTAAAAATCCTAATCTTCAAAAGGTAAGAATGATATTGTCAAATAGGGAGAAGGACCAGGACTGGAGCAGGAAGAGACAAAGGACTATGGTGATGATGTATGGGTGAATTGGTGATGGTAATTTCATGGGGACCATACATTGTAATAAAATGAAGGGTAAATGCAATGAATACATTTAAAAAATTAAAAATATGTAGTTTAAGCCAATAATTTTAATCCCAGTCTGTGGAATTTTTAACATCTCTTATTAACAATTCACAATCTCTTTGAAGATTATTTAAAGATTATAATTTATGAATGAAAGGAATGGGAGGGGTAATTAGAGGAAGAGGAAGGAGTGCTGGGAAAAATAAGGAGGAGGAAGGGAGGGAGGAGGTGGAATACTTGGGAGACTTCAAAGTCTTTAAAGGAAGAGCAGGTTCCTCAGGATCAGTACTTACTCCTTTGTCTCTTGTCAACATGGGTACTGTGTCTCCATTGTCACTTGACAGCAGTCAAGGTAACTGGTCATCTAGTTGGTCATGGCTTGGACTTGGTAGGTCTCAGGAGTGACACTTAGCTACTCCTTCTCATTTCTGCCCCTGTAGGTGTTAGAACCCTCTGAGACTGACAATATTTATACTGTGATTTGACATATGTGTCCAACACCAGCATTACCAAATATTTCAGTAGGAGAAAATATTTCAGTAGGAGAAAAGCTGAAACCTGAATCAGTCTGAAATCCAGTAAAATGTTTTGGGGGAAAAGATTAAGGAAACAAGTGAAAGGAATGATTTTGCTTCCTGTGAGGGGAAAAACTTCAAGAGTCAGTAGGTCTAAAAAACATCAAACTCTGGTCAGAAATAAGTTATTTACGTAGTTGATGTCCACATGTTGTTCCCTTGACTAAGCGTCCTGGTGTTGATGGTGAAGGGTCCAACAGAATGTCCAAGAAGAACTAAAGATTAACTTAAGAGAAACATATATAAAATTTTTAACAATTGGGTAGGATGTTTGTATTGTATGAAAATATAGAAAATTGTTTATAGTTAGAAAAGTATACTACAGTTTAAATGTCATCTTGCTACCTACAAAGCCATAAAAAGTCCATAGGTAACTAATTCTTGACTTTGAAATATATCCCATAATTTTAGAAGCACATTTTTTCCTAATCATGTTATCCCATGGCTGCCATCAACATTTCTTGAGCATGCACAGACTAGCAAAGGAAGAAAAAGAAACAAGCACAACAAACCAACCCAGCATTAAAATGCTCCCTAGAGAAAAGAATGTGCACTTCATTTATTGACTACACATAGGGTTCACAAAGCAACCCACGCACTTGGGAATACAGAATAAAGATTATGCTGATTCCTATCCTCAAGGAGATTAAGGTCTAGCGGGAGGGAAATAAAATACATTTTTGAAAAAAAACATAAAGACATACAGATGTGCACTGCAATTACAAGAGCTTGTTGGTCATATGGAATCAAGAATTAGGCTGATTAGTTGGGAAATGATTAGGTAAGCCTCAAAAAAGATATATAAAGGAAGAAAGGATGTAGTATTTAAGGTTGGTATCAATGCAGTCTCACAGAAAATTTTAGTTTATGACAATCTAAATCTGTAGCATGCACTCTTCCACATCTAAGAAACTTTATTTCTAAGTCTGACTTACTCCCTAGCACCCAAATAGTTAATTATAGAAATGAAATATAATCTTCTAGTACCCAAAACAACTGTAGCCTTAAGAAGCTGTTAACAGCACTTTTAAATTGCTATTTCTCTAATAAAACCCTTCCAATTAAGTATGAGTTTGCTTTGGTGCAATAGCAGAGGCAGATATGAAAATATGAATCGACAACTTGAACTTGTGAGGTGCCCACAGTCCTGATGTAGTTGGTGTGAGATTTTCTCTCTGCAGGTTATCTGCAGCCATAGATCCAGCTATGTCCTTGGACTCTGCCTTCATTCACCATCATGCAGTGTAGATTTGTGCTCTATACGCTGTTAAGTATCTATCTGTTCAATGGAACAACTACAAAAATTAATATGCTGTGACCTTTTCTGAAGCCTGATATAACAGCTTTTCAACTGTGAGCTCCCTGGGATCTTCTGTTCTACTTTGGCTGTCCTGAGAAATCGGGATTATGAGAGTTTGCTCTGGCGTGATAGCAGATATATGTATGAAGATTTATATCAACAACTTGAACTTGTCAGGTACCCACAGTTGTGCTGTGGCTAGCGTGGGATTTCCTGTCTGTGAGGAAGGCTCAGGACATAAATTCCAAGAAAGGGAGGAATTAAAAGCAGAGGCAAATGAAAAATGAAATTCTTTGTCTAAAGAGGGAACCAGAAAAGACATCCCATTTAAATAATAGGCATCCCAGAGGAAACAAGAACCTGAAATTTTAAAAACAATATAGCAGAGTCTAGAAAGAACTTGGAAGGACTTTGGAATCCTACAGCCTGTTCCAGTCATCTGCCTTATTTGTCTTGCCAAAAACCCACCCAACAGTTCTTTAAAAAAAAGGGGGGGAAAGCCCATAGGGACTGCAAACATTGACTAATAATTCTTGAATCCATCTCCACTATATTATTCATTTCTGCCAAGGTCAGGTTTGGTCACTGCATGGCTGGAGGTCTGGGCATGCTGCTCCCAGTTTTATTTTTACAGTAGTTATGGAGCCCTTTATATTTTCAAGGCCCTCCTGTCACTTATTACCCACCCGTACAGACCACCCACTCATGCTCCCACACACAATACACCCAGACACACCCACAAAGACTCAGATTCTTTAAACCTGAGGGTGACTTGAGCTACAGGAATACTCTTTGCTTGCAATGACTGAACTCTACATGGTTAGTTTCCCAAAATAAATCTATTTCCTTCTCTAGGGATCAATCTGTGGTCTTTCTCCTCAACAAACATTTACAGAGCACCTACTGTGTGTAAGGCACAGATGGATGTAAGGGCTAAGGGAAGCTCCCCAGGAGGTGGCGAAGGGCAAGAGCTGGTTCTGCTGAGAAGCTTGATTCCTTGCAACCACATGGGTGTGTGTGGAGGCGGGAGGGTGCTGTCTACTCCAGAAAACACTTCCTTTCATCCACATTTCCTCTTCCCTCCTCCTTTTCTCTTCTTTATTCATTTCTCTCCCTGACTTGTCATCTTTAAGTCTCTCTCACACCTTCCTTTACCTCCTTCCTCTTACTCTTTTTAAAACTAGTTTAAAACCACGTCAGAGTTTCTGTGATAATTTGGGAGCTCTCACAGTGCCTTTCCTTCCTCCTTAATAAACTGTTCATGAAAACAGGTCATGGCCTATGAACTCTAAAAACCTAAAAATAGGTGAAAATACTTGGCCTGACCCAGAGGAAGTGCACTCCTCCATGTCCTACATATTGGTGCCTGCTCTGAGAAAGGCCAGGAGGGAGGCGCTGCTGCCCTGCGGGCGGCTGGCTGTGGTGTGGACTTTTAGCCTTGCCAAGCCTCCCCAGCTCAAGCCCTTAGGATAATTTATGAGGTGTCAGGATATTCTGACCACAAGGTCAGAATAGAATGGTTTTTACACTTCAGCTGCCATGAAAGAGAAACAATTTAATTCTGTTTCATTCTGGCACTGTCTGTTTTCACAATGAACAGGGGATTTGGGTCTCCTCAAGATTATTTGTCTAAGCACAGACCAAGACTGCTGTTGAGACTTGAAATGTCTGATTCCAACTCTGACTTCCCTCACTTTCCTTCTCAGCTAAGAAAGGAGATACTTCCCTTTCCCGTTGCACTAAAATGAGCCTGAAATTCATTTTTCCTAGGCCATTGTTGTATGCTAGTGAATAAACCAGATCTCTTGAGTCACTCAGTGGGAAAGAGCAGTTCCGGTAAGTAAGAGATATAAGAGAGCCCTCTCCTAAATTCAGCAGACCCCAGAGTCTCCACCAAGTCCAAGTCGTGGTCTTGTGTCTGAAGCAGTGTTTCCCTTGGCCTGGACACACGGCCTCCTGGCTCCCCCTGAAGTTACAGAACCATAGACATTCCGCTGAGTAGCCCAAAGCTCTGCCTGCCAGGAAAACCCAACGTCTCCTCAGAGAAATCTCAGAGTAGGAGTTTAATGCTCCTTCCCCGGCAAAACAACCAAAAGACAAATAGCAGGCAAATGAGCTTCTCAGGATCCACCAACACTCATCTCTAAACCAGACTAAGAAGCTTGTTAGAGAATCAGAATACGACAGTTAATTATAGTCCACCAGGAAGCTTACCGGTTGGAGAGGGGCTCTTGGATTCAACCTAGACCTTTCTGACCAGTTCAAGCTGTCTTCTATGTCAAACTCATCTCTGAGGGTTGGGTCACATCACACACACGTGTCTGTATATACAGTTATATACTTATATACATGTGTATTTGTGTACATATGTATATATATACACATACACACATATCCTCCTGAGGATAATTGAAGATACAATAGAGTTAATATGTAAATAAAAAGCAGCAGTCTACATGTTAATAGGTATCTAAATATCATATAGAAATACAAAAATGTTGATTGTCTTTAAAAAGAACTAGATTAATTCAGATAGATGATTTCTTTTTACTGCATAATATTTTGTATTTAAAATTTTGTAGTCAAAAACTCATATTACCTTTACAGAAAAAAAAACTGTAATTAAGAAAATAAAGTACTAGGGAATGGTAAAGAAAAATTAGAAGAAAAAAGCAAAGGATCTAAATTTGGGATGCAGCTTTATGTTATACCTGTCAATTCCCCCAAAATCCACTCCCCTAAATTAAGGCAATCACTTCTCAGGGATACTGGTGAAGGAGCTATTTGGTAAATGACCTCTTTGAGTTCCTTAATAGTAGTATTCAATGCTTATGAAAGAATTCTTTCCTTTCATGTGGGTGAGAAGATTACTCCCCAAAAAAGACATCAGTCAATGGGCTGCAGCCTCCTGCAATTTAACATCCAATGAAGTTTCAAGCAAAATGCTGAGTCAAACTGGTTTGCTCTCCCATCTGACCTAGTCATTTCTGAATTTCCTTCTGCTCTTCTACTTCACCAGTGATAATTATTCTTGGCATTTCCTGAGAATATCATTGTTTCAAGCTATATAGGTATATGAGAAAGGACATTAGATTGTAGGTTAAACAACATATTTCACAGTGCTAGCTCTCTGTGTATTTGGTAAATTGCTCCATCTTTCTGGGACTCATTTTTCTCATTTGCAGAGTAAAAGGTTTACATGAGTACATCATGAGTATCTTAAATGCCATAGGTCTGATTTTATGAAAATAATGCTGTTATCAGGATGCATGCAGATGAAATTCTGGCACTTGTTTTCAGATTGGTCAAGGATTTCCATGTTTCCATCTGACCATTAGGCCTGTGCACATATTAAAGTACTTTTTTATTAATCAGGGTAATTGAAATGCTATCTCAAAGATGTGTTCATCATGAAAACGAGGTTCTGCCCTATGATAGGACAAACAAAAGAAATTTCAATGTTCTGAGCAAAGCCTCAAAGGTATCCTGTTCTCTTGTCCCATCCCAAGACTTCAGATGAGTGATCCACTGCCACATCCAGCATCTGATAGGCAAAGGTTATCACTGAAGTCTACATCCCTGGTTAAACAAGAAATGTCACCAAAATGACATTTTTATCTCATTGTAGATGTCTAGGATACTAGGAAGCACTTTCTCTGTGTCAGCATAAGGGACTTTTATAGAAAAGTCTAGTAGTGCTGTGGTTCCTGTGAACCACAGAAGTCAGACAGATGGTGAGAAAGAAAACTAGAGGACTTTAGGGACAGCAGACCCCGTTGACACACTCTACTATACAACCAGGTGCAAAGTTTTAGAATTCAAATGGTTAACAATCAACCTCAAATATGACTGATAATTTCTCCACAAATTCTACCTCTTCCAACACATTTCTAGCCAAAATATAACCAATCCTCATTTCTTTCCCAAAATATTTAAATTCATCATTCATATATGTGCCCTGTTCTCCTCAATCCACTGTAGTCCCTTGATTGATCTTTCTCATTACCTACACTTTTGACTTAAAACCTTGATACAATATTGGTATTCTGATAGAGTGGTTAAAAAAAAATCACTGAGGCCCTCCCTGGTGGCACAGCGGGTTAAAGCACAGCACTATGAAGCTTAAGCCACTTCCGCATGAGTTCGATTCCCGCCTGCCCCGGAGGAGATCCACATGGCGAGGCAGACCTCTCCTGACCCGCCCGCTGCTCCCCTCAGCAGTGTACTTCCTTGATCTGCCTGTTCTGCTCCCCACTCTGTCTCTGGTGAACTCTCTCACCCTCTGCATCTCTGGCCTGTATCCCAGTTCTATATGAATAAATAAATAAATCTTTAAAAAAAAAAATCACTGATTCCAGAGAGCTACTACAGGGTAAGGTTTAAGGATGTGAACTTTAGAGCTGGAAAAACTTGCTTAAATTCTAATTCTGACACTGAGACAATGGCCGCTATGTGAATCATCAGTGGCCAGTCACCTTGAAACTGCCACTCATGGAAAAAGAGGAAATGTTGGATATGTTGTTGATGATTTAAAGGACTCTAACAATGAGCAACTCCTTGATGAGGCTTCAATATTTAAATTCCACTCGTGAGCAATTCAGCTGATAATAATGTAATGTATTAAAGGTTTAGGTGGATAAAAGAAAATTTACAGCTGCTAAATTAAAAATATTTGGCTGTGATTCTGAAATTGACCCAAGCTCATTGGTCATTAAGTTAAAGGAAAATGATTGAAAGAGTCATGACTGAAGCACATATTGCCGAGAAACTATGCCTCCTACCCAAGAAGTACGATGATCCTTGCTTACTGAAGATGCAATCATGGTGGCCTGGTAGATTACACCCTGAAAAAGAATCTCAAGGAAGTAAAGGTAGAGGAAAAAATTTAACTAGTGGATAAACCACCATTGGATTAAATCAGTTGTCCACCCAATCTTGGTATAATTGCCTTTGATGTCAAAAGCCTGTTAAACTTTCATTAAGAAATAGGATATACACTATATTTTGCCATTTAAATCATGGCTCAAATACAAGATACATAGAATAATTGCTAGAATCCTTTGCATTATTTCAACCTGCTGTTTTGCCTTAACCCAATTAATTGATGTTCATTTCAAATTACATGGTAGCAGTTGAGACAACTGCCTCATGAAGTAAGTAATGATTCTCAAAGAATACTGAGCTTATATTTAAGAGTGAAATGTATAGTCATCCAAATTTTCTTGAATCAATTTTTAAGAAAAGAAATGCTACTAGAGTTTATGATGTTCTTGTTTAAATCCACACCATTATGCATAAATAATATATTAGAAGAATGTAAGAAGCCACCATCAAAAATAAGAACTCACAAGTCTGTCTTGTACTAGTTGCATAAGCTTGGAAAAGTTTGTAACCTCTATGTGTCAGTTTCCTCACCTGAAAAATGAGGTGGTAATGGACCTTACCTCATAGTGCAGTCATAACAGTCACATGGCCTAATATAGGAAAATGGCTAAGGGAAGAGCGTGGCATGTAATAAGAACTATGTGTCCTTTTTATTGTCACCATCATCATCCTCACTAGCTATCTGGGACATTAGATTATGTACACTATGCTGGAGTCACAAAAAAAAAACAACCCAAAACCCCAAGAATGTTACTTCTGAACCTTTCAAGCTTTTCCAGAGTCCCTAACTACCTCACCCCTTTCTCATAAGCGATGTCAGCTCTGTTTCTTCATGTGCTGTGCCCTACATAAAACTGCATCCATCTTTTTAATGACACATGTTTACTTACTTACATACCTATCCCTCACTTGTCCTTATGCCCTCTCCAAAAGTAAAGCTTGTCTTGCTCTTTAATTTTGAATCATTCTCCTTCACTTGCCTACTTAAAGTTTTCCTGGTATTCAGATTAGAATAATAAGCAAATATCTGAATGTTTGAAAGGAAGAGTCGAACCAAATATAATCTCTCACAGGACTCTGATTTCTTGCCATCTTTACTTCCCTAAGGCAAAATATTCACATGGATCTGCTCCCCGTTATGGAAAATTAAGAAAGGCTTTTTTCCAGGAGATGAATAAGATGGTGTAGCAGACACTGTTCACTGCCCAACACCAATAATCTCTCTTACCTGCTAATTAAACTCACTAGGTAGTGAGTAGAGATTCCATATGTTTTTTTAAAGATTTTATTTATTTATGCATGCAGAACTGGAGTACAAGCCAGAGGTGCAGGGACGGTTAGAGGAGTCACTAGAGACAGAGCAGGGAGCAGAACAGGCAAATCTATGAAGTACACTGCTGAGGAGAGTAGTGGGCTGGTCAGGAGAGGTCTGCGGTACCGTGCAGGTCACCTCCGGGGAGGGGATAGAACTTGCACTGAAGCAGCCGCAGCCAGCTTGCAGTGCTGTGTCCTAAACTGCTGCACCACCAGGAAGGGCTGGAGATTCCATATTTTTAAAAGAAGAGCCCTTTAGTGGCTCACTGTCATTCCATCCCATTTGCCAATGATCAGAGGTAGGCTAATTTACATCTGACTAATAAAACATAAGAGAAAGTCTGATGGGGCCTGAAGAAGAATGGGATAAACCCTGAATCACTATTTTCTTTCTATAAAAAATCCCTGATTTAAATACAATGAAGTGAGAATGTAATGTATGAACCTTTTGTCAGGATAAGATACACGTCTAAGGACCAAAAAGCAAGGTACTAAGAATGGTAAAGTAAAAAGAGGATAAGACTGGGAGACCATGGAGCCACCATGACTGCCTTGGAGCAGTTTATCTCTAGATTTAATTTATTGAAGTATAGAACAAGTAATGTGGTCGACTTGATAACTTGTCCCACCTGGTACAAAGGTGTATTTCACAAAGAAAATCATTCATCCTTGAGAATACCCTATGAGTGCTAATAAATTTTTCATGCTTTAAGATCTTTCTTTGGTTCAAAGTATTGTCACACCTCTGTAATTTCTTCTTTATAGAACTTTATATGATTGTTTTCTTATATATTCCTACATATATAACTTTGAAATTATCACAAAGCTCTCCATATTTTCACAGTACAAAATTATATTTTATTTCTGTAAAATTACAAATTAATTAACTATAATCATTTGATCTTTTTCTGCTCATACATTTATTGCTCCTTTCTAGAGAGGCATTTGCTAAAAGATCAGATTTGGAATCAGACAGACCCAGAGTCACATTTACCAACAATGTGAATAAGCAAGCTACTTTTCTTCTCTGATATTTAATTTGCTAACCTAAAAATGTCAAGGACTGACAACCTGTGCAATAAGATGATTTAAGTAAAATGATTCTCTAAATCTTGGCATGGGGCCCTCCCTGGTGGCACAGTGGATTAAAGCACAGCACTGAGAAGCTAAAGCCACTTGCGCATGAGTTCGATCCCTACCTGCCCTAGAGGTGACCCACATGGTGTGGCAGACCTCTCCTGACATACCTGCTGCTCCCCTCAGCAGTGTACTTCACCAGTCGGTCTGTTCTGCTCCCCACTCTGTCTCTGGTGAATCCTCTCACCACCCCTGAACCTCTGGCCTATACCCCAGTTCTGTATGCACAAATAAAAAATCTTAAAAAATAAGTCTTAGCATAGAATGAAAAGCCAAAAGAAAATATTGAAAAGGAAACAGGAAATGGGAAAGGAAAAAAAAAGACTAAAAAAAATAAGAGGAAAGGAAAACATCAAGAGAAGAACAAAGAAAAGAAGGAAGAGTAGCAAAATAAGAAAGGGGGATAAGAAGATATGGAAGAAGACAAGGGGAAAAAAGGATACAGGAGACAAGGAAGGAAGGAGAAAAGGAAGGAAGGAGAAAAGGGAAAACAGGAAGAAAAGAAGAGGAGGCAAAAGGAAATGGGAGGGAGAGAAAATCGATGAGTTAACAGCTATGGTGACAATAATGACAATGACAATGAAGCCTCCTTTTACCCAGAGAACACTAAGGAATAAGGAGGTTGAGGTAAATTTTAGAGCCCAGACAAATCCCTAATCATCTATATCTTAATACAGTATGATTTCCTTTCCCTAAAATTTGGGTATTATAGTTGGCTTTCGTGCAGTTTGAGTTTAGTTACTCCAATATCACTACAAAAGAAAATTACAAAGGATTATAAGTCTTGGAAATGGTCCTTATATTTCAAAGAAATGGTTAACACTTTAAGATCTCAGGACAATCAAAAACTTGAGAAGGTCCTCGAGTTAGTCAGATCTGAGGAAATAACTCAAGAGTAAAAAATGAAATGAGGGATAACTTGATTTTCTTTTATCATGGCAAGGCACCTTCCCTCTTCAATGATAATAGAAAAAGAGGAAATAGGCTTTTTCCCTCATATATCAGAGAGAGAGAGAGAGAGAGAGAGAGATCTTGAGAATGACGGCTAATAAAAACTCCTCTAATATTTTCCTATTGATTCCAAGTTACTGCCTACAGAGATGTAAAAAATGGACTTGATTTTACACATTCTGCACAAATGAGATCAGTAGGGAACTAGAAAGATATCTAGTAGAAGCTTCTAGAACCACACTTTTGTACTGCAGCCAGTTAGTGCAGAATTGAAAAGTCTTTCACGTTAGGCTTGCTGCTGAGCATGACTTTCTTCTTTGTGTCTCCCTAAAATAGTGACTTACATCCTACATCTATAGTCCTCACTTCCCTGCTCTGCAAAGAAATACATGCAACCATCCCCTTTTGTCTGTCCTTCCCTCTTCACAGCACTGTTTCCAGCTTTCACAGTTGTGCATTCAAGCCTGAGTTTTTCTGGCTTTCACAGATTCTGTATCTGTATCTATCTTTCACTAGATACCCCTCAATTATTTTGTCTTACCTTTGGCAACCATTTCTCAGCACCCCAATGGATATTCTTGCTGGTTTTCATTGTCCCCTCTAAAGGTTAGGGCTTAGTCTAATGCTATCTTTCATCACCATCACCTAACTCCCCACCGTGTGGTACTGATACCATTGCCTTCTGCATTTAAGTTTTCACTTTAGAATCTTGTTGCTTTGCATCACAATTCCTGTAGAATGACTTCATCTAAGAAAGGACACTCTTGCACTGGTCTGAATTAATAACAGAGAGAAAGAAGTCTTAATCTTTCCAGTGCAGAAGATGTGTGCATTGTTTGTTGTGAGTAGCCCTTAGGGAGGGAGAGATTTCAAGTTCAGCATTTACGTGGCACATTTTTCAATTAGACAATCTACTGTATGGCATTTCCCTACCTCCCCCACCCCTCCTCTTTTATGTCCACATGACTTCATCTCCCCATGTGACTGACAGAGCCCATCGGGCTCAACACTGATAAAAAACATCTGGAGGAGAAAAATTGCAATTTAGAAAACAATTAAGTACATCAATTTCAATTCATTTAGTTGGCCAGAGAAAGAAAAGTTCTTTCAAAGAGGTAATTTGAGCCACAGTGGTCATGGATTAAAGGGCACCCGATCTATTTTCTCCAGGTTACAGTATGGAGGAAATCATCTTAGCTCAGAGCTCTAAATATACATGAACTCCTATTTGCAATTTTTAACAATAAAATAAACCACAGAGATTTTCCCAAATCTTCTCATTTTTAAGACTAGCTTTCTCTTCTCTTCCCAGATTCCCAAGAACTTATGAGCTTCTTTGAAGAATGTGTATTTCTCTCTCTTAAATGCTCACCACTAATTTATTTGTTGTGGCAGTTCTGTAAGTGAACCCTAGTTTAGTGTTAAAGACCCCATCTGAAGAACATGTGTGTGTGTGTGTGTGTGTGTGTGTGTGTGTAACTTTCACTTCCACTTTTTTCTCACTAACTCTGTGAGCATCCATGGGCTATTACTTAAAAGTGAATAGAAATTTAATGAATCATGATATAAATACTGTTTCATAAATTCTTGAATAAAATTTAATACCAACATGTTTGAGTATAGTCACCTCCTACCATGCCAGAAACAAATATCTATGTAAAAATTACAGGGACTCCTCTCATTTATTGAGAACCTACTATAGTCTCTGTAATTCGTATCATAATCTTAATATCTAATCCTGCCATATTAGCCCTTTAAAGTAGTTAAGTATTCTTGTATTTTATAGACAAGAAGTTGCTTATCCTATTTTAAGATGTTAAGATTCTTCCCCACAAAAAGAAGAAAGATTTAAACCTAAATCTCTCAATTTCTTAAATTCAAGTTTTAAACATCACAAATGGAAAAATAACCACCTAGTAAATAAACTATGGAAGGTAGCATCCAGTGACACACTTATTTGAGAGACTATCTATAAATGTACCAGCTAGTGCCTGGTCCAAAGTAGTTCCTCAATAAATGATAGCTATTATTATTATATAAGCCATCTGCTCTTATGCCCCTCCCCTTTTCTTCAATTTCCTTCAAACGTCATAATATAGTTTTCATAATAAAAAATTCTACTGAGATTTTATCACAGACTCCAAAATAAAATCATCGCATAGGTGGTCTAAAGACCTTAAAATCAGATTCACAAGCACACATTTTAATTGAGATGATTGAAAAATAGTAACTATCAGAAAATCCCATTCCAAGAAGAGACCACTAGATGAAAACGGTTTTAAAGGAAATTTTGCTCATTTTCTATTAAAGTGTGTTCTGGAAACCAGCTTAAAACATACCCATTTTTCACAGGCTGCATTTCATTTTGCCTACTAAAGAGGGAATGCAATAATATCATGAAGTCATATGGTAGTGTGGGCTCAGGCATACTCATTCTGTAATGAGCCAGAGGTGACTGACAGGATCAGTCAACAAGTGGACCACATTGGCACAAGAAGGGCTGGAGAGTAGGAAACATGAACAAAGAGTAAATCTGTTGTTTATGAATGGATACTAAGAGGAAGGGTGGATTAGATGGTATTTGAAAAGCAGAGGGAGATGAAAGAGGAGCTTTGGGGGGGGAGGAGGTTGGTTGAAACAAGGAACCTTGAGTCTACTTCAAGGGTTTAGGCTCATGGCTATAGAATCCAGTGGTGATCTTATAGCTGGGGAGAACTGGAAAGTCACTGGGAAGAGTATTTAGCTAATTGCAAAGATTGTGGTATTAAAAAAAAAAAAAAAACTACCAGCAGCCTAATGGATAAGACATTGACCACTTAAAACAACAACAAAAAATCTATCTGATTCTAGCTGCTTAGTACTTGGGGCCATGGAGAATCTTTGCTATAGTTGATGGGAAGAGCATTTGAACTGGGATGTTTGAAATACAACAACCAAAGGAGGTTTCTTAGTAGGATTTGGTGAAATGAGCAGAAATCAGGATGACTTACTTATGAAAGGTGAACAATTAAGAAGTAACCAAAAGATGTGGTAAAACGTGTCTAAAGACTGCAGAAATCCCCTACTCACACCCCCTCTGCCCTAAGTTCAAAATCAAGTCTCTTGTTTGATTTGTTGATGATAATAGAAATAGGACAGCTACCCTATCCTGAGTTGTTCCCAAAATGTTGCTTCAGTTTTGGGGTTTTTTTTTTTTTTTTGGTTGGCCTGTTTTGGTTTGGTTTTTAATCTCCCCAGGTCAACTCAGGACAATAAGGCAATTCAAATTCAAAGGTATTGCTGGACCTATCAGAATTATTTGTCTTCCTTGACTTTAAGATTTAGCCAGAAAATGTTGCAAAATAAGACTTCCAGTCTCTCTGGCCTCTGTTCATGCCAAGAATACCCCACAACTGCCCTGTCAAAGGAACAGCCTTTCAGATCAGGAAACCCTGGAGTTTGCTAATAAAAAGAAAATGATTTTCCATACAAAGTAAACAGATCTCTCCTGCACATCTAAAAGGTCTTGGCTTCAGATGCTGGTGAAGGTTTGGGGTGGAGTTTTAATTTTCTCATTACAGAAGCTCATTTGGAGTTTGAGTTTTCATGTTATTCTTCAAAGCACAACAGAACCCCCTGTCAGGAGATATCCCGCAACTGCATTCTTGGAGCAGTTGTAAACTAGCCTGCCTTTCCTTTTTTCTCTTGAAATTGGAGATTTTTTTCAGGGACCCAACAGAAAGAGTTTAGGAAACAGGCACTGAAGTTTGGAGACTCTGCCCTCTTACCTAGATTAATTTCTGTTGAATCTAGTCTTCCGTAGTTTTTTTTCTCCAAACTGAAGCCTGTCCATTTTAATCAACAAATCATGAGGCAGATTCTGAACCAAAAGTGTCAGCGATCTGGGCTGAAGTGCTTTGTCATTGCACAGCTGAGCAGATTTGTACAATAAAATTTTCCATATGAATTAAGAGAGATCACGTTTTTCCAACATCATCTTCTTATTTATAAAACACTCCTGAGTTTATTGGCAGAAAAGACAATCTCATGAAACATACAGGGTGGTCCATTGAAACCAGTACCCTTTAACTCAGGATAATTTTAAGTGTGGCCCATTGTAAGTGGGTCACCAGATGGACTGTTATGTCAGTGCTTCTTGACTTTGCAAAAATAGGAAAGTCTTTCAGGGGTTGGGGTATATGTGGAAATGTAGGAAGGTTGGTTGAGCTTTAAAACTGAAAATAAAGGAAGGAAGGCTGGCAAATGGAAAACAAAATCCAGACTAACAAATAGACTGCAAGTATCTGTTTTCACAAGTAAAGCTTTGGGTTGTTTTTGTTTGTTTATTTAAGGTTGGGTTATTTTTGTTTTTGTTTACTTCCCCAATCGCTATACTTCATTTAGTCATTCAATAAATATTTATTGAGCTTCTACTCTGTGACAGCACTGGGGTGAATGCTGGAGAGATGAAAATATAAATGCAAAGGCAATGCCTTCCAGAGCCTATATTCTAGAGAGATACTCAGATATATCCATGGTGCATTGCTGACATAATGTCAGAGACTGGCAGACCTTTGTAGAAAAATATACAAAATAAGGAGGAAAGGGAAGTAAGAGGAAGGCCTCTTTATAATAAAGTAACTTTATAACAGAGACCTCAAAGGAATGTAAAGTTAATACATGGGTATAGAAGGCAGTGGACACAGGAAAAGCAAAGGCCCAGAGACAAGAGTTGCTTGGTCACTGCGGGAACAGCAAGGTTGCTGAGTCTGGAGAGCAAGACTTATGAGTTTCCAGTTTTACTCCGTTAAAGGTAAGACACATAATTGGGATGGGATAGAACTTGGGTTACTGTTACTTAACAAAAACTAGAAATTGAGGTCAAGACCACAATGAAACTATTTAACATGTCCCTATGCAAGTAGGGAAGTATATAGGGAATAGGGAAGGAAGATGTTACCCACCAAACCTAACAAAGACAACCACTTTTAACTTGCAGGCTAAGCAAGTATTTGTTGCTCATTTCAGATTGTGTCATTATTCTGTTGACACTTGTGTGAAACTTGGTATCAATAGAACTATAGAGCTATCTTGCTAAGCTGAAACAAAGGTTCTGCATTCTAAAAAGTTTGCTATTAAGGACAAAAAAAAATTCATTTTATTCAGTGTTGTTTCTTTTCCCCAACATGACTCACTGGTCTCCTCTGAGCTGGAGAAGAGAAGGGTACATCTCACATACTTGACATGAAGGGCTGGACCAACTGTCCTAATGCTGACATGAGAGGTTTTGCTGGCAAAGATCTCTTGCCTTGCCCCAAACATTAGATCTCAAAAATTAAATTATTCCTCCAGCTGGTCTTTCACTTACGCCTTCAAGATCTTTTCCTGGTATTATCTAGATGTTGTTCACATATACTGTAGATAGTATTTCAGTTTGGGATTTATGAGCTGAATCCTGCTCCAAAGTCCAAACTCTTTCTTTACCTCCCTAATCAAGTTAAACAAAAATAGAGAATCAGAGAAACACCTCTGCAAATTATTTATTGATTCAACCAACACTTATTGAACACCTACAGCATTTATTGAAAAATCATCATACCTGAATACTAGGCATGAAATCATGAGCTGATTTGTGTGTGGTATAGGTGAACATGCAGAAAGAAGAATGTTTCTCCCTTTTCAAAACCTACCTTCCTTCCCTGATTTCTATGGAGAGCCCTCCTAATCAAGGAGTCCTCATTTCATATACCATCCCTGAGTGGAACCCAAAAGAATCCAAGATTTATTGACAAAGAGGGAAGTTCTTCCTAGATCACTGAAATAAAATTAGATATTTACCACATCCATTATTCTCTTCCTCACATGTTTACTTCACAATATTGTGAATATTTTATTGTGGCATTTACAATAAAATTATAGTTTATTGAAATGAACATTTATTTAAAGCTTGCCCTTTTCCAAACTGAAAAGTTATTTAAATATTTTGCTCCCTGTTGCTTCCCTAGTGCCTAAGGAAATGCATGGAATGTATTAGGCACTAAATAAATATGTGCTAGGCTAGGATGCATGAATATTTGAGTAAGTGAATCAAGTCCTCTTATTCATTTGAAAAGTTTAAGAATTTATCTTCTTATGTGCTTCTCTAAAGGAGGAATCATGATACTCATATTTCAGATTAAAAGTAATCCATCATCATTTCTCTGGGAAACTAAACTTTAAATATGCCAATTTGTACACTGGCCTCACCTTTCTTCCTGGTCATCAGGAGATTTGAACATCAAATGCCAAGCCTCAGACAAGGGCTTGTGTTCAGAGTATTTATCTTTCCTTAGCCAAGTCTAATATTCTATCAGACAGTTTGGGTTCCCTGTTCCTTAAAACATTTCTACTGGAATCAGTTCTTGTGACTCCAGAATCTGCTCACATTCCAGAGAGAGCTAGGGTTTCTCATTAATCTCTGTCTAGGCCCTGTGCTCAGATTAGCAACCACTGAAATGTAATCCCAGTGATGGGGATAAGGAGTCTGGCCCATGTGAACTTCAGCTGATGAACTGCTGCCGCAGAAACCAGTTGTCCCTGATTTCTCAACTCTCTCAGCATGACACCTTGACTCAAGGGAGCCATTTACCATGTTTTCACAACCTAAAGGTGTTCTTCATTCACAACTTGACATCTCTGCCCACACTTGGCACTGACAGAGGACAGTTCCTAGAGTGGAGAAAGAGAAAGAGAATGTGCTTGTGTTTTCTATAGCAACATTGAGACTTTTCTCAGACTAAAACTGAAAGAATGAGGTCTAGTTAGAATCTCTGCCATCACAATTTGTCTTATTTTATGTTTTGAACTGTTATTTCTTAAAACTTCAGACTGTGGGGTTTGAGGACTGAGGTGAGAAGGGTTATACTTATTAAATAACAAATATAGGCCACTAAAATTTAATTTAAAAATTCTGATTCAGTTGTTGGGTTGGAACCTTTCTAAAGTCAATTCCTCCTCTCAGATTCAAGATTACTAGGATTCCTTCCAAAACAAGTGTCACATATACATGAAAGAATATTAGATGAATTCTAAGCTTGGGGAAAGAATTCAAAACTATCTACATAGTGATAGTTTTACCATTGGAATTATTTGTACTATAGCACATACCTTGAACAAATATGTAAAATCATTTGTGTATATGTGTGCACAAATGTAAAGACAAGGTGCTCATAACTTTTATCAAATCTTGAACTCTAAAAATAAGGAAAACCAACTTTTCTATAAGGTTTCTTGAGATACAGTGTATAAACCAAAGAATGCTATAAAGTGCAAGCATCTGTATGGTTGTTAATTGCCATGTATATTTTCTATGAAAAAGCACACAAAATTTAAAATAATTACATCGATAAAATTTCTGAAATGTCCTAAAATTAGGTAAATGGATTGTAAATAATGGAGGAAAATGATAAAAATTTATTAAGGCCTCTTTTGTGAAGATTTAGAAGAGAGTTCCCTTAATAAACTATAAGAATAAGCATACTTTGGTAAATCTGAGAACAAGTAGAAAGAGCAAAATCTTGGTGGTCCAAGATTTGGCCACCAGGAAGTCAATAGTTAATTTTTGATGGTCTTCTTATATAGTCTCACTTTGAGACTTTGTTTGAACACCCCAGGCCTGGTTACTCTGGATTAGCCTTTCCTGTAAAAATCTAAATCCCCAATCTGATGGCATTGAGATCATCTCAGCAGCTGGGTCCAGTCCGCTTTGTGGTGGTCATTCCTCTTAAAAATAACCCAAAGTGGGCCCTCCTGGTGGCGCAGCGGGTTAAAGCACAGCACTGAGAAGCTAAAGCCACTTTCGCAGGAGTTCGATCCCCGCCTGCCCTGGAGGAGATCCACATGGTGTGGCAGACCTCTCCTGCCTCGCCCGCTGCTCCCCTCAGCAGTGTACTTCGTCCATCTGCCTGTTCTGCTCCCCTCTCTGTCTCTGGTGAATTCTCTCACCCTCCGCATCTCTGGCCTGTACCCCAGTTCCATATGAATAAATAAATAAATCTTTAAAAAAAAAAAAAATAACCCAAAGTATCTTATGATGTTAAAAGTGGTTGGAGAGCCCTCCCTAGTGGCGCAACGGGTTAGAACACAGCACTGCAAGTTGGCTGCAGCTGCTTCAGTGCAAGTTCGATCCTCAGCCCCCAAGGTGACCCACCTGGCAGACCTCTCCTTGTCTTGCCCACTGCTCCCCCTCAGCAATGTACTTCTTGATCTGCCTGTTCTGCTCCCCACTCTGTCTCTCACTGCCCCTGCTTCTCTGGCTTGTACCCCAGTTCTGCATGCACAAATAGTAAATAAACATTGTTTTTAAAAAAATCTTCTTTAAAAAAAAGTGAATGGAACAAGGTTTTTATGGGAAATTCACTGACATGTACTAAATCAAGTTTTTGAATTTACTTATTAACCCACTTACAAGTTTTCTTCATATAGAATCAAATATCTGAATCCATCTGGAACTGGAAACAGTCCTATAAACCCATAATTACAGTATACATAATCTTTTAATAGTCCCCAGACATCATCATCTACAGAAATTATTTAGAAGCACAGACATTGATGTCAAGCAGTCCTAGGTTCCAAATTGTGTCAGTCCTTAAACCAATCACATGACCTTGGCCTGTTTTCCTTAACACTCTAAAGTACAATGTCCTTATTTCTTTTATTCGCTTTTTCCCACAGAAAGAGCAGTGACTTCTCTCTCAAAGAACAGAAATCGTCTTCCCTCTTATTCTTATTTTACTGTGACAAGAAAGCAGAGAACCTGGCAATCCTTTCCTCACCATCCACCATCCTCCCCGGATCTGGAAGATTGCAGATCTGTCTCAGCAAATATTAACCCTTCAGACTTTAGTCCCTCCTAATTGGGTGGGGATAAGTTACAGTGAGCAGGTGGGAGCAATCAAATCCCAAGACCTAAACTTGGGGGGAGGGGGTGGAGGGACAAGGGAAAGGAGTAATTTTATTTTGTTTACAGATCTAAGTTACATTCTCCAGCTTTGCTTTATATACAATAAATTAATATTTGCCCCTTGATTCCTGAGTCTATTTCTAAATTGGCTAAACCACTTAGAGGAGACATTTCCATTAGCCCCTCAGAATCCTCACCAGTCTTGAAGCAACTTTAAAGAATATTGATTTCAACTTTAAAGAAAATATCTATTAATATACAATAAGGTATACTCATGAAGACTGTTGCATGATGCCTATTAAAAGTTACACATCTTTTAACATTAATATTCATCTTTCCATCAATATTCAAGCAAATTAAAATTTGCCTCTTAGAGGCAAAGATAAATAGATGGGACTATATCAAGTTAAAGAGCTTCTGTACAGCAAAAGAGACATTACTAAAAACAAACAGAAAGATCACTAATTGGGAAA
>NW_004567125.1:15960269-15967543 GCF_000260355.1 Condylura cristata | reverse complement strand
GGTTCTAGCACTTATCTTTTGCTCTAGTCTCAATCTTTCATTCATTCTTTTAATAGAATCACCCACAGTCACAACTCTAAATACCATTTCTATGTTAATTGTCCACTTCAGCCCAGTTGTCTCTCCTGAATTTCAGACTTGCATATTCAACTGTCTCCTCTTTATCATCACTTAACATCATATGAAAACTCACAACTGTTGACTTTAAACTGTTCTAATTCTTGATATCCCACCATGAAAACTGTTTTACCACCAACTTGCTCTAGCTCAAATGATAGAAACTATGTTTCTTCTGGTAGTTCAGGCCAAATATTTTAGATTCATCTTTGATGTCTCCATATTCTTCTATCACATACAACTTTTTGGCAAATCTGGTTGGCTCTAATTTCAAATACATCCAAACCCAAACACTTCTCTACATTTATTCAGTGTTACCACTTGGTCTGAGTGACCCGTATTTTTACAACAATCTAATTTAGTGATCAACAAAAGGTTTTGTCTGTTTCATTGGTTTTTTTTTTTTTTTGGTAGTGTCATATGGTAATATTTTCTGCATTGTGAGTCATGTAGTTATTGAGGAAACTACTCATCTCTGTTGTAATTGGAATGGACAGATTTGTGTTTCAAAACAGTATATTTCAATCCACAAGCTCTAGCTGGACCATAGTTTCCTATCCCCTTGCAACTATCCATGCCCCACTGTTATTTCTCAAAACAGCAGCTAGAGGAATTCTTTAAAATGCAAGTCAAACCATGATGTTTATCTCTTTTAAATTCTACATTGGTGCCCATTTTCAATCAAAATTAAAGTAAAAGTCCTCCCCAGAACCTAGAAGGTCCAATCTGATCTGGCCACAGTCAAATGCCTGAACCTCATTTCTGACGATAGTCTCTCCTTCATCTGCTCAGCTAGAGCTGCTCTGAATCCCTGGGTGTTTCTCTAGTAAGCCAGGAGCACTGAAAGGCATTTGAGGAGCACTTAAGTGGGGGGGAGCTTCCCCTCTCCCTACCTACTCCCATGACTAATGCCTTCACCCTCTTCACTTCCTTGCTCAGTGAAGTCAATACTAACAATTATTTGAAATTATAACCCTCCTTCATAACTACCAATGTCCCCTTACTTGACTCTATTTTTCCCCTTTTTCTCCCCAAATTTTCCTCTTTATAACATAAAAATACTTTGCTAATATATTTATTTATTCCTATCTCTCCTAGCACACAGCTCCACCACATCTAGGGTCTTCAGATTTATTCCCTGATATATTCTGAGGCTCTAAGCAGGGCATGTCACATAACAAGCATTCAGAAAAATAAGTGCTAAATGAATGAATCTGTGTCACCTCCCTCAAACTGCCAAGATGTCATGAATCACTGTTTCCTTTATTAATTTAACTCTTTGTACATGCCACTCTTTCAGCCCTTTTTTCCTGATTTATCGTTATTTATATATCTGTCTTTCTCCTTATTCAACCATGATCTTTTTGGACATTTTCTATATGTTTATTTTCAGAAACTAATACAGTCTGTAATATAGCAAAGGTCAAGTCATGCCAACTTGATGAACATACAAAGGTGCTGACTTGCGTATTTCTCTGACGCCAAATCACTAACACTACAAGTCAGTTTCTATTTAAAATGTCTCTCTTCAACCCCCACTCCAGATACATGTACACACACACTCTACTAATTGAGATAATTTAAAACTATTTTTCACATATTTGCTTAATTAGCTTGCAGTGACCTCTGTGAAAACACTGGCCTCTGATGATTACAAGAGGTAGTTTTCTGGCATGGACACCAAAGCATCAAAGAGTCAGCTGGAACTAAGAAAAGCAATAACACAACTGGTTTTAATTACTCATGACAGGCAGTTGAATATATCTGACACAGGTCTTCTCCCCAATATATCACTCAAAACAGGCGAGTTACAGGAAATGGTAGAGAGAGAGAAAAAAAAAGATGGAGCTAAAGTCTGTCCATAATATAAAGCAGATCATCTTTCACACAGATAACCTTATTCCTTTTGTTTTATATTTTTATGATGGTCCCAAATCTACAGAATTGCTGACCCTTTAGTATTTGATATGCTTCTATGTTGGTGCTTAGGAGTAGTGGTTCAGGTTCTTGCAAGAAGAGTTAGGAGAAGGTTACAGCCATTCATGAATCACTGTAAAAACCTAGGGGTCCTCCAAAGTTCATGCAGAATTGCGGACATGTTTGCAATTAATTCTTCTGTGAAGTACAGGTAAGTACCTTCTACTTGTAGTCAGCATTCACAGAAGGATTGACTTCAACTATCATCGATTTCTTTGGGTTGTTGCTTAGCAGGAAAGAGGTGGGGATTTGGAGTCATGTCGTGATGACTACTCACTATTTTATTGTATTTCTCTTGTGAAGTACACCCTCTCATTTGATGAGACTGTGAGCTCCCAATTGGTCATATCTGTTGGTTGGCTCCTATTGAAAACTAGAGATTTCCTAAGTAGGCAAGATTTTACCTTAGGGCCTAACTTTGTTATAACAAGCTTCTCCCAGATGCTTCCCTGGTCCCTGAGCTCACTGCCTTCTTGTTTCTGTGCATTTCCTGGCAAGAACTTGACAGCTTTCATTGTTTGATCATGGGTTTGACCAGATTTACACAGCCCAGGCCTCATGGAACTTCAGAGGCCCTTGGTTTTATCCTGCTGCTGTGTTCTTATTCTTGTTTGAAATTTACAGAAACATACTGTCCCTTGAGTCTTTCTACTTTTAACATCACCTGTCATACTTTCAACACTTTTGAGTCCCTGCAGTGTACAGGGGTCCATGTGAAAGATGGAGACTCTAACCATAAGTGCTTCATTAAAGACTGAGATCTTAATAGAGGAAATAGCAAGTATGCAGAGGATTGCCATGCACTGGTTAAGTGCTGTGATATGTCAAACAGAAGGTATGAGGGTAGCCTTTCTGGAGTAAGCAATGTCTAATCAGAATGGACCAGATGAAAAGGAGTGAGACATGTCCTATTTTAGGGAAGTAAAACTTATAAATGTCATTAGTTCCTCATGTTCCCTATGAGAACTATAAGTAGTCAAGTACAGCTGCTATGGGTGAGGGAAACAGTGGAAGGGGAAGCCAGGACTAGCTTGTGACTTTCATCATTTGAGAAAGAGTTGAAATCATCCTACCAGGGATGGGAAGAAATTAAACATTAAACATAGCATACATGATTAGATTTATATTTTAGAAAAACTGGCATCACTATGGAGACTAGATTTCTCCATTTAGCTATTTCTCTTAATCAGGACCTCATGCTTGCCTGCTCCACCTTATATTTCTATGACTCTGAAAAGTCCAACCCCACACCCTTTTCTCCATCGGTATCCTCAAACTACAGTAATAACCAGAATCAGTTTGAAACTTTATAAAAAATACAAATTATTTGATCCCACAAAACCAGGCCCTCATGGGGAGAGAGCCTGGGATCTCTATTTTAGAAAAGTTCTATGATTCTAAAGCAGCTGGATTCTGAACAGAATTTGTGGACTAATGTAGTCTGTGGCTTATACCACAACACAGACGTGCTGATAAACATCAGCTTACTGAATTAAATTGAAGATGACTGGAGTATGCCTCATTCTAAATGTCTCCCTTCTGCAGTATCTATGACATTGCTCCCTGCACCAGGAAAATCAATCCCTCACTTTCACCCACAAGAACTTTCCCTTGTTTTTTGAATAACATAACCGAACCTTGATTTGACCTACCCAGCAGTGTGATCAGGCTCCCATAGCCTCTCCTTTCCACTTCTTTCTTTACCTTGTACTTATTACTAAAAGAAGTGATGAGGAATGTTGATACAATTTATTTCCCAACTGTTCCTTTCTCAGTTAAATTAAGGACATTGTATCAAGAAAAATTTTAAGAATGGAAAGTGACTTAAGTTAGAAAGAAAAAAAATGGGCCCTCCCTAGTGGCACAACAGTTTGGGAGCAGCACTGCAAGCTAGCCAGAGCCAGTTCAGTGCAAGTTCGATCCCCAGCTCTGGAGGTGATTCGTATGGACGGCCCGCTGCTCCTCTCAGCAGTGTACTTCGTCAATCTGCCTGTTCACTCTGTCTCTGGTGAATCCTCTCACCACCCCTGTAACTTTGGCCTGTACCCCAGTTCTGTATGTAAAAATAAATGAATCTTTAAAAAGAAATAAAGAAAAAAGGGAACAGGGATTGCTGATGAACCTCCAATACTCAACTAAGTTAAAGATCATATACCCATAATATGGGACAATTATGTCATTTTCTCCTTAAACTCAGGAACCCTGAAACAGAAAAAATTGATAATTGTGTCAGTTAGCATCTGATCATTGGCAAAGCAGGAATTCAAGACATAAGGGAATCAAGGTTCACCATTGATTTAGTGCTGGCATCCTACCTGTTAACCAATGGCTCTAACTTACATTCTGTTATGTTACCCTAGAACATGGTAAGTAACATATCACTGCTGTAAGGCTCCAGGGACAGAGTCAACAACATAATTTTCCAGAACATAAATGATATTATTTAGATAAAACTACAACGAGATGGTAAATGTTTTACAATGGTTGTTTTTCTCCTAAGTTAGAACTATGTGTTGCAAATAAAATTTTTATAGTGATAGGACATTCATTTAATAGACCTTCACTCAAATTTATCCTTTGTATTTCATAACAGATTCAATACATATCAAAGCACAAATATGTACATCAGTAGGAAGATATTGGAATAGTTTAAAGATAACACATCTTTGTCTTTAAACACTTTGTTAATAAAAATTAAGTTACATTTTTGTCTTTTAAATATTTTAGATTATTTTTCATCATTGCAATCCTTAAAATTAATCTATTTAGTTCAGTTTTCAGGTTTTTCATTTCCCTTCTCTTTCCAATGTACATCCATGTCAATTTAGGAGACAGGAACAGCTGCAATTGAAGCAAGCACTGTAGGAAGCCAATGACTAAAATTAGATTATTAATGACATTTACTTATATGTTCACAGCTAAAATTTCAAGAGTACAACACTGAAATACAGACTTCTGTTATTAAATTGCATCCATATTACATCATTGGGTGATGAAAATGACCCAAAATAGAAAGTGAAATCATCATATTTTTTTTTAAACAAGAGAAAGGCCAAAGACAAAATTAAGTAATAGACTAGTTTTCAGAAGATTATCTGACAAGGTAGCCTTGTTAATTGGAAGAGGAGGGTTGGTTTCAAAGAAGCTGTAGGCCCAACGAGGAAGGAAGTATAACATATTTAGCAGGAGCACAATGAAAAGGGGACCTAGACTTTGCCCCACCCACCCAGTCCTACTCTATAATGCAATACATCAGAGACCACAGCAGGTTGGATTTTGTGAACATTGATCCCTTTTCTGTTTTTGTGTATACATGTATAGTTGAGGTGGACATAGGCAGATTCTTAAAATATTTGTCCTGATGCTTCATGACTCCAATCTTTCATAAAATCTACAGTATCTGAATGTAGATATATGATTGGTGGAAAAGTGTAAATACTAAGTCATCTTGAATTTCCAGGCATGCATTGAATACCTCTATCCCAACATGAATTGTAAGGGGCACCTCAGAGGAAAACTCAGAGCATCAATGTGCAGTTCAGCTAGTTTTGCCCACTGTGGATCAAGAATGTCCTCTGTGCAGTGCAAACATCCACACTGGGATGCACTGTTCTGGAAAGTCATCCTGCTTCTCCTGGCCCAGAACCACCAGCCCACTCTTCCTGATGAGGCTCTGGAGTGTGTCCATATTCCGAGTCACACTGCTGTCAGAGAGATCGAAGACACAGCCCTCCCGGGCCACATTGTCCTTCAGTATGATGACTCCATTTTCTTTCAGGCCATCTCGGCAACGGGAAAGAAATGCAAGAAGGTCTTTATCAGTCAGATGCCCTACAGGTGAGGTTAAATGGATGGGGGGAAGAGAATGAAATGGCAGGTGGGGAAGAAGATGAGTAGGAAAGACATCAGGACTATGAATTAGGTAACTAAATTTTACCCATTTGTGAATGATCTATGGCTCAAATTGTTTTTACTTGCAGGAAGTTTAGTTAAGAGTATATATCCTCTTTGAAGGGATTCAACTCCTGTCTATGAAACAAATATTATACTATCTTTTTTCCGATGTACTTCACAGGTATGATAAACTACTGCCCACACCATGTGAACCCAACAACCCAACTCTATAATACTTCTCTATGTCTTCCATATACACAACACAAATCCAATTCATTGCTATCTCATTTCCTGGGACATAAATCTAAGAAAGTGCTGTTTTGCCAATCAATAAGGATATTTTTTGGCCTCATTCCTAAAGTATTTAGGTCTCTTTAAGGTTCTGGGTGGGTCTAAAGCACAGGGTTCTCAGTGACAGGATTTGGCAGGCTTGTACAGAGGATGTTAGGGAAGAAATTTGGAGGTCCAGAGTTTTTTTTTTTGGGTGTTCACATAATATTCAAGATTAGCTAACAGCTCTAAGCACAACTACAACCAAGTCTCCCTTTATATCCTTGTCTCCTCTCTACCAGTACTCAAATTGGCCCCAGGTATTGTCTTCTCTATCTAGGAAGTGAGTGAAGGGCAGGTGAACATTATGAAGGACTAACCAGAAACCCATTGAATCCAGATGGTATCATATCTCCCCAGTGGGGGTGTGAATTCCTGCAGGCTGTAGCAATGATAACTTTCTGTCTTATCCCCTTCGACCTGCAGGTAGTTCTGGGCTTCAAGGAGGAAAGGTTCCATCATGTCCACCAATTCCACGCTGTTGAAAACTGGCAATAAGACGTGCTTGCTGACCCTTCCTATCCCAGAGCCACAGTCCAAGGCACAGTCTGTTCCAGCTCTCCCAGGACCCTGCAGAAAGGCACCTTGTGGAATACTTCAGGTAAGATAAATACTCAGTATCTTGAACACCCCAATGTTCTCATTAAAATCAAATTTATTTAAGTCAAGTTCATGTAACAAAACACAACTTTTTAAGTATACAATTCAATGAGTTTGAACAAGTATATACAGCCAGGTATTGAATTGAAATAGCATTTCAAAACATAAAAACATCTTAAATGTTTAAAAACTTGATCTTTTTTCTAATAAATGGACTATTGAAATTATAAGAATATAGAAATATAAAAACTTTAATAACTTTAAATTTGGATCGATCCCACAGCTAATTGCACCTGCGTTATAGCTAATTGCTTTTAAAGGAAGAAAGAAAGAAAACAAGGAAGGAAGGAAGGAAG